>NC_064305.1:60019170-60319170 GCF_023373825.1 Bactrocera dorsalis
GTAATGTGATTCACAATATTCCAGCCTTGACTTTTTATGTATTTGTTTAACTGTGTTAATATATAATAAAAAAAATATGTTGATCGTATATGTATATCCAAAATACTTTCATTCTCGAACATATGAAAAAATTCTATCTGTTTGACAGATAAAAAAATGCCACTGATATACATTTAATGAGAGCTATACATAATAAAATAACGAAGCAAATTCCATTATTAAGGTTGCATTACATTAATTTAATCGTTAATTAAAATATGCACGTTAAGTGCTTTTGATGCGCCACATACACGCAAACCAACCATAGATACCAAAGCGTGTCTCTTATGACACGCGCAACATGTTGCAGAAGGATATTATAGCTTTATATTGCCAACTAAAAAAAAATTAAAATTAAAGAAAAACCAAGAAAAAACGTATAAACCCCTTTACAAATACCAAAGATTCCTTAGATGAACTTGATTTTAGTTACTTAAAGTTAGTTACTTAGTGATCCGATATTGGCGGTTGCGACAAATAAAGAGCTTCATAGGCATGAAAAGGACATGGCTAAATCGACTCAGCTCGTCCTGCAGATCATTTACATATTATGGGTTCCCGACGCTTCCTTCAAAGTGTTAAAAACTTCGTAGCAACCTAGCAAAGGAGTATAAATATTGACAAAAGCGAAAATTGGTGGCTTCAAGTGATTCCCCAAAACTACTTTAATTTTACAATGTAATCGTAAGTCGCGGAGTTAAAACGTGATCACACTTATGCTAATTTTATAACAATTAAAAATTCTGTGATATAACCACATCCTACTGCTCCGACCAACTTCAAAAATAGTGTTCGATGTTATGGCATAAAAAACTACTCGCATAAACCATTACCATACTCGGCTAAAAATATATTGGTCCCACTATTTATACATAAAAGGGAAGAGACAGACGCTCGGTGAAATGTTTTTCCAAGGATGGTGTCATCTTGTATAGTTATAATACTCATATATTTCCTCTTTTCAAAGAAAAGAGTTCGCATATCGAAAATACGACCAAAACGAGTGCCAGGTTCCAATATTCCAATTGCACACGAAGTCAGCACACCTTATTTATTATATTAATTTTTTATTTTAATTATTATTATTATCATTATTTCGTCGAGAGAAATACGTTTGCTGGTCATGGACGCATCGATGCAGCAATTGATGACAACCGCAACAGATATGCGGCACGCGGAAAAAAATAATGAAAACCGTGAAACAAACACACATACATACATTCGTCCACATATCACCACAGGCGGGTGAAAATTAAAGCAAAAATCATTTGCTCGTGTTTTCAATTTGAAGCGCTTTAATTTTTTCCATGACCTTAATACACAAGCGCACTCGTACCGTGTTTTACGACCATAACTAACGGTGGTTATAAACTAAATTATGTTCTAGTGTAAAGAGTTACGACAACGTCACAATAGTTGCACGGACTCCAAGAGCGAAAACTTGGTCGAAAACTTGATCGAAACTCACACCGGCCAGGTAGTACGGGGCTCTTAACCTGATTTTTTCACGAAATTCGCATTTTTTTTGTATACTATGTATATGGTATCTCGTAAATGACAAGAGCTATAGAAACGATGTACATGACAAACTTCTAGGAAATTTTATTTGCTACAAAAAAGGTCCGAGGTCAAAATCGCTGTCTTTAATACTTCTCGAGATATTCGGCTTTTTAAGTAAGGCTATATAGAATTTCCATAGATGGTTTATAATAAAAATCTATGAAAATTCCATACCGCAGTTCTTGCACAAACTCTATTTTGTACACTTTCAGTTTAAGATCTCGATGTAAAATGCTCCAAGTCGTTTCAAATGTTGGTCCGAGTTTCTGCGAACGGCGCCGAATCGACTCTATACGGTCCTCGGTACGCCAGCTACGGCTGCTTTTTCAGTAGATAGGAAACAGTTCCCAAACAGCCTACAGAGGTTAGTTAGTGTCTAATCTATTTATGTCTAATATATTTTGTAATTTTTCTTAATTCTGCTTTCTCGTTATTTTGAAGACAGTTAAAACCAGAACTTTTTCCCGCAAACTTTGGAACTTTGAAATATACGTTGAAGGTCAATAAGTAAAAAGAAAAGCACACTGCGGCTTCTAAAATCAGATTTAGAGCTCTATGAAAATGTGAAAACCTACAGGTAACTGGGAAGGAATAGCAGTATTTTGGCCCAAACTTTGTAGATCTCATCGGTAACTTACAAAAAAGTTAGTGCATAATTTTTTGTTTTGAGGACTCGCACTCTAAAAATGGCGGCTTCTCGTTTAGCAACTGACAAATACTTTAGCGGCGTCTTCATGGTAGGTTAGGTTAAGGGTTTTGTTAACAGGGATTTCACTTGGACGGCTTAGAAAGCCAGTCGGTTGCGGTAACCCCCTAGAGTAATGTGAAATTTGCACTTTTGAAGTGACAACAGAAACCGAAAATTTTAGGAATCTATCAAGAAAATTCGAGAAATCATTATAAAATACCAACTCAACCCTCCAAGTTATTTATTTTTCTCTTTGTATAATCCGCATTGCGCCCATAACAATCTCTTGGAGCACACTGTATATGTAATATGTAAGTATGTAAATAAGGACGCTAATTATTTACAAAAGACCAATTAAAGCCAGTATTATTCGCGCTTTAAACACATATTTTTTCATTAATTTTGCAAGTATGTATACAATTCAGCTTTTTTGCCGTATTAAAATTAGTTTTTTGTGGAGTTATCTGTAACAGTTTTCACATACCGAAAGTTATTAATTCCTGTCACACAAAGCGCGTCTGCGCAAATAAACTTAATGACTATATTTATGCCATAAATTAAATATTTGCAATGAAACAGGAATAAAGCGTCAACAAATACATAAACACTTGTAAGTTCACACATACAAACGCATATACCACACAACTGTAATTACTTGTAAATATGTACATATATACAGATATATATATAGATATATACTTAATAAGTGCCTAGTGGCCGGTTGGCAATTTCAATTAGATTTAAAATTGATATGTTCAATTGTACCGTTAGCACCGTTAACACACACAATTGAGCAGAAGTCTCTCGCTTTTAATGGCAATTGAACAAATCAATTCTTTTATATATATTTACTAATTAAATGAAGCAAAAATATGTGTTGGAAAAAGTCATTAAGTGTTTATTGTAAAAGAAAAAATAGGTCACGGATCGATGATCACTTTCAAGCATAGCGATAGTCTAGTAAAATCGTAAAGGAAAAGCTTCTACCACAAAACTAGTCCCAAAAAGCTCCTTTCCAATTAGCGTCGTGACAATGATCTGATTCCGCCCATTCTATAGCCTTATATCTATGTGGATTGGTTTTAGGAGATAGAAATAACCGTTAGGCATCTATCGCAATATGTTTCGAGAGTATAGATAGGTTATATGGCTTATAGATATACCATATTTGCATTACATAGGCTGTTATATATATTTCTGGACTAGGCAACACTAAGTGTTGCCAGGTGCAATCTGACATTTCCATTGGAAAGTTTGACATTTTTTAGCATAACATCACTCAGAACGTTTTGTCATTTAATCGTGAATTGTTTTATTTACAGGGAATTAAAAAATTCATCTCGGCCAAAACATGGAATTAACTCGTGAACATTTTCGTGCGATCAATTTTCACAATTTTCGACGTGAATTATCACGACAAGAGTGCATCGATGAACTAAAATCTTTGTATGGCTATGAAGCACCATCCTATAACACTGTGAAAAACTGTTACAACGAATTCAATCGTGGCCGACGGTCGCTCAAAGACGAATTCCGTGAAGGTCGTCCAAAAACAGCCGTTGTGCCAGAAAACATCGATGCCGTACGTGAACTGATAATGCAAGACCGTCATGTAACCTACCTTCAGATAGAGGCATGCCTATACATTTCTCCCACCAGCATACATTCGATATTGCATGAACACCTGGCCGTAAGAAAGGTTTGTTCTCGTTGGATCCCGCACAATTTGACAATCGCTCAAAAAAAGGCTCGTGTGGATTGGTGTAAAGAAATGCTGAAAAAATACGATCGCGGTGCTTCAAAAGATGTTTATAAGATCGTCACAGGTGACGAATCATGGTTCTATGCGTATGAGCCCGAAACAAAACAGCAATCGACCGTGTGGGTCTTCCAAGACGAGCCAAATCCAACGAAAAAATAAAAAAACAACCATTTTCGTTGATAAATATTCCTATTTGCATTATTAGGCCAGAAATATGTATATACATATAGCAGCCCTCGTACAAAATTAAGATATTTAGTATAGCGGGTCGGCAATAAACCCTGCTGAACACTCTCGGAAGGTGCCGACTGGTAATAGATGTCTCAGTATCAGATAGGTGGCAGGGACGGACTCCTAACAAGGTAGAATCGAGCTGCCCTCGTGCCGAAGATCAACTGGGCTGAGAACCCTCAAATAAGTCCCGAACGAAGGTAGCGCCCTAGCGGGTAGCGGATGCTAAACACATCCTCTACACTCGTGGGCCCAGAATATAAACTAAAACAATGGGATGTACGCTAAATGACCTGCGGCCTTCACGAGCTTTCAACTCATGAACTCGATTTTAGTTTTGGAACTGAATTATAAGTAGGATTAACTTTGTAGGTATTCGGTGGAACCCTGGGCTAGTGGTTGCGGCATTCTAACATCTGAGTATGACGGGCTAATGTCGCAACCGCCACCGTCTCGTTAAAACCCTGGCAGCCATCAGAGTACGTTCCCACCTCATCATTAAGTTGGCGTGCTATGGGTAAGTTAAGATGACAATTTCTTTGAGCTGGTCGACACTGAAAGCATAGTCTCTTAAGGGCGTGCGTTAACCCTTGCCTTGGCCTCGTTACTGAAACAACCTTGAGACCATTAAACTTTTTAGGTGGGCGGAAGCGGCCTTGAGTGAAGATCCTATTTACATGGACAAGAAGCAACAAGATAAAACGAACGTTGACTAAAAGGTGACGAAGGGAAGTGAAGGGAGGGTGAGACCGATGCCCAGATCTGTCGGAACGTTACGGTGATAAGCATGCCGGGCAGGCATCTTCCACAAGGAATGGAAAAGAGTGACTACAGTTATCTTAATAAAGATAGTCAGATGGTCAGAGGAAACCCTGGGCCACCAGCAAAGTGAGAGTGTGCCAGATAGCACCATGGGCTTCAAATGCTCGTTAGATGTGAACAAAGCGAACCTTCATCTTCTAAAGCCTAGGATACTTCCGACGAATGCCAAAGCTGATGGCGCCCAGGCTTCAGATGCGGTGGGTACAACAGCTGAAGATGGCCAAAGATCATGAAAAGCGACCCGGGTTTTTCAGACATACTAAGTAATGCTTCCTTAACCTGTGGATTTGTAACACAAAATCGTACTCTTTTGTTTAGCCAATTAAAAAATAAAATTCTAAACTAATAACACTTAAAAACCAATCTCTCTTTCTAAATCATAAAAATCGAACGGAAAAAATTGCCAAAATAGCGAAAATCACGAATTTTAAGGTTATGTTTTATTTTAGCTTTCTAAATTTATATGCTGGAAGTGACGTGTGTTTGACGATTACTTCACAATGAATTGGCCATGTGGGGCCACACAAACAGCTTATGACGTTTTAGCACCCACAAAACAGTTTGGAAAATAAATCCATCAACTTAAGTAATATCTTTTAAATGCATTTACTCAACTATGAATAAATTGTTTAATGCACAAATTGAATGATTGCGCCAAAAGCAACAAAACCGAAGTAAAAACGGGAAATATGCTTAGTAAATATGCTTTTAGAAATACTTCATTTTTTACAATTTACAATTTACTACTTTGTTTTTATTATTTATAATAAAATTGAAAGCCATTCACTCAACCATTACAAGCTGACGTCGATGTTTAGCCAAATGCCCGCCCAGCCGCCTGTCGATATGCCACTGGAAGCCATACAAGAGAGTAGAGTACACACACACACGAATGCTTGAGAGAGCTGCACACCCGCACACTCACGCATATGTGAGCGCCAAGCAATTGCAGTGACATAGCAATAGCAATACACTGCACTTACTTTGCACGTCAATCAGGATTAATGTACTAAAAAGCCATTATTGGATTATGTCACATTCTAAAAACAAATATAATAAAAATTGCATACAACTTTGCAGCAATACAAATGCAACTGGAAGCTGCAGAGAGTGAGTGTCGAACACACACTAACGCACACATACAGATTTTCGCATGAATGTGTTTAGAAGTGAATTTTTGCAGGCAAAATACACATACATATGAACATACATGTATATATGTATATATGGTGGTGTGCTGTCCTTATACACATGTGTTGGTGTGTGTTTGAGTATAAGTGCGGCAGCAGTTAAAATCATAAAACGTATACGCTCACTCACATAACACATACATAAACCAATTCACAAATCCGCACACACATACACATATACGAGAGCGGTCCGATAACAACTGTGTCGCTCCGCTCGATGGTGCTACGAAAGAGAAGTTTACTATCGAATAATACATTCTCGTAGACGGCAACTGTGACGGCCGATTTTATGAACATATCAAAAGAGATGTATTAGGTTAGATGGCTGATCAAAGATCGCGGAGAGGTTAGCTTTACTGAGGGGAGAGGGATCACTAGATCTCTTGTGATCAATCTTGGGCCATCAAGGGCAAGAACACAAGAGGACACGGGAGCACCGATCCGCTCCCATTCTATCGATAGCGGTTCTAGAGTGCCTTTTCTTATTAGCTCATCAGTTTTACAGTTTCGTTTCCATACCAGTCTTATCACAAAGACACTTGATATTATTGATAGCGAGGTTAGGCACTCTTTGGGCAGCACAGTTAATGAGTTCAAGGCTTGTATCGCAGCTCTGCTATGGATGGTCACTTCTCTAAAAGAGGCCTGGAAGACACTGCAATAGCCAGGAAGTCCGAAACTGGAGTTGATAGAGAGCTCCGGACAGTAGATTCTACCACCAACCTTTTCCCTAAGCTTGGACCCATCCGTGAAGACAGTCACTGGCCCTCTCCTCCAGCAGCTTCTTACCACCCACTACTCCCTCGCCGGTATATGGCCAGAGCTCGGCTTAGCAACTCCATGACGCAAGTGATCCGGTATGAAGTTAAAGTGAGTGAGGATTTCCGAGTGTTGAGACCAACTTTCGCAGTCATACACCTTTCGGCAATGTCTAGGATGGCGTTAAGTGCATTACATCCCTATTTATCTATTAGTGGGTAATTCGATTCTTGAGTTTGGAAGGGAAATCCAGCAGTAAAATCTGCTGTAACTTCGAATGATGTCTGTAGTAACTCTCTCCTTCGATGACGACTATCAAAAATTATTGACGAGATCTCTTGTTTCCCTAAAAACCTTAATAGAAAGGAAATGGCTAGGGCTGATGAAATAATACATCTAGAACTGGTACCAAGTACATTCAAAACCAAGTAGACTCCACGAGTTAATGATGTGCCAATGCTTAGCTAGTAGAACCTAGGCTGCAAGCATGGTATACTATGTCTGTGAATATGACATGGTAAGAACAAGGTAAAACAGAGAGTCATTGGAAAAAGTCTACCATTGACTTTCTTTCTTAGCGACGATATTACCACGAGATTTACTTTCAAAAAACGATTCAATTTGTCACTACATAGATCTCCGGAACGTACATTTTGGACGAATTAAAGTAGTAGAAAAAGAGCTAAATTTAAGCAATTTTTTTTGTAGGTAAACTAATGATTGAGCCAGCCTCGTATGCTAACAAACAAGCTATGCGTGTATACCAACGTCAGACGTCGTCATTGACATCGAACGACAACTAATACAAGCCGAGCCGAGCAACTAATACACCCTACACTGACTGCCGCCATTTTTACGATTACATCCGGCCATCAAAGGAAGAATATTGACGTTAATACATTTGGAATCGAGCATATTCGCCCGCATATGTTTCGCTTTTGTTGTTGTTGTTGCTGCTGCTGCATAAGCATTTGGCAAAGTGCAAATTCATGCCACTAAAGTGCATGCCACGCTTGCTACTGCCCCAAAGTTGTGCTGCTATGGGCTACTATGCTGTGCTGTGTGGGGAGGAATGTCTAAGCGCAGGAATGCATGCAGGCATGTGTGTGGTGTGGCCATAGAACTCAATAAACGTGCACAATATTAAATGTTAAGCGTTAGAAATAATTTGCGCATTAAATAATGACGATGATGGTGACGAGAACTGCAGTGTCTTCGGTGAAAAAAAAAAATGAGGAACAGAAAAGCACAATTACTTGAAAGTAAAATTAAAAGAGCAGCAATAATGCAGAACGGAGTATCACACATTTTACATTTCGATTTTAGCAGCACATTTCCGCCCACAAAACGACTGTTGCGAAACATATCGCAAGGCGTTTAAAAGCCACTATCACATATGCATGGACTGACTTGAATTGCGGACTTTAAAATATGTCAGCACATTAAATGTTCCAACTTGTACGTGCCGAACCGCACAAGTGCAGTTGCCGCGTGACGTTTAAAGCTACGGTAGGTATCAACCAAAGTTCGGCTTTTTAGAATTTACAAAGTCTTAAGCAATTTAACGACAATATAGAGCAGTGTCGTTAAATATTCAAGATACCTGGCGACTTTAGATGTCCGATAGCCTTCAACAACGCTATATGGTTGGATATGATCGACGCTCTCGAAAAAAGCTAAAAATCTCCGACTACCTCGGATCTTTGGTGCGGAGCTACCTTAGTTACAGAAAACTGCTGTACCAAACCTTAAAGAGATCACGATCACGAACATCAGCTACGACGCTATACTAAATTTCGAAATGCCAGACGAATCGTACTTAGCGTAGCCAAATGCGGGCATCATTGCAGCAGTAATCACAGTACGAGACACAGTACGAGACACAGCGCAAGGAAAGCTTAATCAGGTCGTGATACGGACGCAAGCATGGCTCGACTCACACCACGTCCAGCTTGCTACGGAAGAAAATAGAGCTAATTATGCTAACAAAAAAGCACGGACCCCTCGAAATAAGTATACATCTTTAGATATTCTTAGGTCACAAAAAGCAGTAAACTAAGTACCTAGGCGCAAGACGAGTTTTAGGAAAATCAACCATCTAGAATTGGTATGCTAAATTTAGACGTGGTGAAATGAACAGTGGCCGCCCTAAAGAGGTAGTTACCGACAAAAAAATGAAAAAATTCTACAAAATAATATGTGACAACGGATGAAACGTGGCTCCATCATTTCTCTCCGAAGGCTAATCGGCAGTCATCGCATGCACACGTTGAGCCCACTACGAGCCCACTACAAATGGTGAAATGAAAGATTAAGTTGACTTTTACAAAGCATTATTGGACCGTTTAAAGGACGAAATAGTCGATAAATGGTCACATTTGAAGAAAATGGAAGCGCTATTTCAACAAACCATGGCACGATGGCAATAATCCATGAATTGGGATTCGAACTGTTTCCGCATTCACCGTATTCTTCAAATCTGGCCCCAGCGACTATTTCCTGTACTCAGATCTCAAAAAAAGCTCGCTGGGAACACATTTCCCTCGAATGAAGAGGTGATCGCCGAAATTGAGGCCTATTTTGAAGTAAAAAACAAATCTTTATCTTTCATTTGACTTTTCAATGTCACAAGAACACATACAATTTCATGGATTCTTGAAATTGATCACAAAGAGCACACCGCGATTGTGCTATCAATTGGTTCAAGGGTTTCTACATTACCGACAAACAAAAATTGTCCAAGTCTGCACCCTAGATTATATATAAGTTTCCACGATTGTTAGCTCTATGCAATCGAAACGGATCTTAAGTTTTACCCAGTAAGGGACTGCCGACCCGGAAACGGACTAAGTGGAACATTCATAGTTACCAACTATTAATGAACCTACTCGAAACATTTGTGGACATGTCGTGGATCGAACATAAGCTGTGACACTCAACCGATTGTCACTGAGACTGCTGTTTAAATCCTTGTGGCTCCTACTTCATGCATAGGATAATTGCTACTGCACCTAATCCTCTTATATCCGCTTCAAATACTATGATAAGCCGGGTCATAAAGAACTCTAAGACTAAAAGTTTGAGTCTATGGCTTGCCAGTTTTTAAGGAAAGGAAAGATTTCAAGCTACTCAAAATGTATCAGAAATAGGAGCTGTCAAAAACCCGCTTTACAAACGAATTTTTCTATAAACGATACAAAATGAAATTTCCGAAAGGACAGACGGATTCGGTTGAGATGGGCGTAAGAACAAGAAAAAGCAGGCTTGCTTGCCCATAATAATGTGATTCAAGCAGGCTTGCTTTTTCTCACACCTTTTCATGGAAGGTGTAATGAGGGATCACAACTTATTGGTATGAAATGCGGGCGTGAAAGCCGCTATAACCTAGCCTAATCTGAATTAGAAGCGTTTTTGTAATATTTTATCTATCTTTAGACTTTCTACTTCGTTTTTTTTTTTTTTTTTTTTTTTGAAAAAATAAAATTGAAAGCCTCTTCAAGACTAGCAAAATCCAGCAGAATCCAGAATTTATGAACTATTTAGATACACTAAAAGCCTACAGACAGTTTAGGTAGAGGTATTCTCATCTTAGCGCAGGCTGTACTTAGAAAGGCCTTAGTAGTATACAGAGAGGCATCTATATACGCATAGTAAGGTTTTATTTGTACTCTGTTGATCTGGAGCTTAGTACATCCTGAGTCATCTTACCAATAATCAGTTGTAGAAGCAATATATTTTAGACATAATTACAAGCTTAAGAAATTTGAGCTTTCTCCAACGCCATATACAGAATGAATTTCGATATAGTTGATATAAATAATTATTGAAAAATATTCTGCTCCTTCCTAGTGAATAGTCAGGACAATCGTCTGCAGTTAGCAGCCCACACATTTTTTTTCGTACAGACAACTGAGTAAGCGAACTTTTTCCAGTTCCCTCGTAAACACACATGTATTTGAGCATGTCTATTTAGCCATTGATATGAGAAACCCGTCAAAGCTTAAGCATTGCAACGAGTGCAACTCAATTGTCTCTCCATTGGGAGACATTGAAGATACTCAGATTGCAGGCAATTGAATTCTTTTACAGCAAACACTCTATACTACGGCTATTGTAATAGTTTGACGTTTTTTTGTTGTAAATACTTGTAGGTATTTGAGTATGCGGCCCGAGCCTTCTTCCGGACGCCACACTCACACTCACACTCAATCTCATTCAAGCATAGACAAGTGGAACTAGGGGGACTGCAGTGCTAACCGGCAGCACTATATTGTCTAGTTTTCGACCTACTTAAAGTTGCCCGTCCGTCAGCGGCGTTCAGTCTTCAGTGTCTAGCGGCGAGCGAACGAATACACGCTCAGACAATTGTCTGTGTAGCACAAGTGGGTAATGGACATGGGACAATATGCGGAGCAGTAGTTGGCAATGAGTGCGACATGAAGTGTAGTCTCTTGAAAATTGAATCGAATCAAGGAATTGTTTTGTGTAAAGAATCACATTATTATGGGCAATTGAAACTGCAACTTGATATGTAAGCACACACACCCATACACACACAAACGGTGAGTGGTTGAGAAAATTGCTAACCGAGCAGCTTTACTCACCGCTCCACTTCTCTGCTCTTGTTGGCTTTCGGTTAAGTAATACGAAAACTTTTCAGTTGACTTTTCTACTTAAGATAGCAATTTTTCGGACGAATTTGAAATTTCGAGTATGCGAGCAGCACTTGACTGCGAGCCAAGGCGAAGGAAAAGTACTTTGGTTAGTGTATTTTTCTTAGTTATGCAGCGAGTACATTAAAGAAATGCCCTTGAATGGTCGATTAGCAGCTGCCGCAAAATTTGTGGTAAATTTTAAAAGTCACTCTACAAATGGGGAAATAAGCACAAATTACTGGAAGCTAAAATTTTATGAAAATTTTCGCAGAAAATGTTGAAATAATACAATTTTAATTGACACATAGATATGAGAAGCGATCCTGCCACCCCGAATAAGAGAATGAGAGGATTGGCGGTACGAGTTTTCGACGAACAGCAGTACATCACTCTTCGAATGGTTCAGAACATAGAACTTCTAGAATCCGTAGAGAAGTATCAATCACTTTTTTTGATGACTCTCAAACAAATATCGGGTCGTATTTACATTGTTTTTGAGAACTGATTCCTTTATTCACACAAGTAAGAAACAGTACTATCGTCGTATTACCTTTACAGCGAACTTATGCTAAAATTTAGTGAGGATTTTCATAAAGTTCCAGGAAGCACGAAGTTTTGTGACAATACATTCACATTACACCATAAACCCACATATATAATAGTCCTTGCGAGAGTAAGAGCGGGTAAAAATCAAGCACCATCCTGCCCGACCCGCCTAAAAAAGGTGTTGAAAACGCTTTTCCCAAGGCAAGAACCCAAATCGATCAGAACGATACCAGCCGTACTGGAAACCTCAACAGTCGACTAGAAGGAGGTAATGGAAGTGGCGAAGAGATTTGGCAACGCAAAGACACAAGGATTTGAAGGCATGCGCTGATTTGCATACGTCTAGAACGTCACCCAGAAAAAGAATCTCCTGAAATGTATGAAAACCAATTTGGATTCAGATGACATCGATCCACATTAGACGCAGTCGAAAAATTGAAGGGCATTGTGGCCAAGGTCATAGCGATAAAAAATATTGCGCAGTTCTCACGCTTGACGTGAAAAACGCTTTCAACTGGTGCATTGGCCACATTTAATGAAGGCATTAGAGGTAAAAAAAACGCCTCAGGGTATCTGCTAAGTACAATTGTCTGACAGACCACTGCTGTACGATGCTAATTCAGGTCTAAAACGCTACATTGAGACAGGTGGGGTACCACAAGCCTCCTTTACTATGGAATGTGCGAAGCATTGATTGCAATAACATTGTAACGCAAGATTGAGGTTCCTTAGCGTTATGACATTGAAAAATGATGTGGTAAGGCGGTCTTGTCGGGAATCGTGGCCAATATTGTTGGCCCAACCCAAAGTAGCAGAGCTCTGCTAGCTAAAGTTTGACAATCAATACTTATTTACGCAGCTATGAGGGACAGCCCTGCGTCAAAAAACATAAAGATGTCTTAATTTTTACTCAAGTCACAGCTTGCACGGACGGACAGGGGGATTTCAACCCGTCTCGTCATCCTGTTCATTTATATATATATATATATATATAACCCTATATCTGTCTCGCTTAGTTTTAGTTGATATAGTACATATGTACAACCGTGAGATGAACAACAGAAGTATACTCTGTAGCAATATGTTGCAAGAGTATACAAATGGTATCGAAAAGTTGGAGGACCGCTTTAAATAGTACAGGGATTGTTCGGAAAGTAATAGAACTGATTTTCTTCCGCCGCGATTGCACTTCGGAGCGTGCGCTCACCGACTGGATTCGGTAGAGGGCGTTCCTAGCTAACGAGCGGCTGGTCAATTGTCCCCAAGCACCTGGAGAGTCAGTACAAACATTTTCGCGCGATGTGTTTCTATGAGTGGTGCAAGCCTAAAATGCAGCGTTCGTTAGAGCAGAGGTACGCGATTTAATTCTGTGTTAAACTCGGTAAATCTGCGAGAATGACGTTTGATATGATTAAACTGGCTTACCCAGATGTTGTTTTAGCTAGAAGCGGAGTGTTTCGGTGCCACCAGGTCTTTTTGGCACGCTGAATGAGCAAATCCAAAGTGAAAACGATGCTCATTGTCTTTTTAGACACCAAAGGCATCGTTCACAATAACTTTGTTCTTCCTGGACAAACCGTCAACGCCAAGTTTTACGTAGAAGTCCTCGCAGCCGATTGGAAGTGGCACCATGACAAAGCCCCTATCCTATTACTACATTTTTATTACTTTCTGGAGAAAACCCTGAATATCACCCTTGAAAGCAACTATTGTATGTTGAATAAAAATCAAAATGTCCTGTTATTATAAACTCTATCCTGTTATGTTTAATGCTTAACATCATCAAACTCAAGTTTAGCTGACAAATGTGTTGCAAAAATTCAGTAATAATTTTGCAAATTTAGGTCAATATTAATTTGCATATTTCAAAAACCGGCAATTTTAGAGCTACGAAAGACAGAATGAACCAAAACTGAAGAGAGTAGCGAATCGAACAGACAACTGTCATAAATTCAGAAAGCTGATATGGTCAAATAGAGATAGAATAGCAAGTAGTTATACCAAGTTAATACCTCAACTACATACTTGTATTATTTTCAATTGAATTTTTGTTTTGTTATTGTATTCACATGTAACTTTGTAGAAAATGTATACATATATCCAACGCGGCAACCCTGTAAATGAACTACATACAGGTATAACGTCCAGTGCTCAAGCATCATCGAACCTCATTAAAAATGAAGAGGCATAAATGGCTGAATGTTATGCAAACCATTTCCGCACACACACACACATACAACTAACGGAAGTGAACGAGCGCAGCAGTATGCTTGGGCAGGGCAATGGTGGAGAGAAAACAAGAAATAAAAAGAAATTATTCAATAACCAAACATTTCCTTCGGTGGGCATGCATCCGCCAACGATTGAATATATGTATGTGTGTGTGCGTGTATGTATGCACGAGGAATTCTTATATTTAATGCAGGTGCACGTACCTGGCGCACAACTAGGCGGACAAACGTTTTCATTTCCGTCGCCAGCATCAAACCAGCGGCAGCACCACTCTTCCTCCACTCTCTTGTCCAACGATAGCAACATTAACGGCATCTGCATTAGCGGCATCATCGACATGCCCCGCCCATCAGTATTGCCGATACTCGGCATCATCATTAAAAGTAAGTGTGTGTAAAGAGCGTACAATGTTACCGTTAGTTATAAGTATGTGTATGCCGTACAATTGCACGAAAGGAAGTGAAATTGCATTGTGCTGCAATTGCATTAATGGCGAATTGTACTCGGAAAATTACTTTATAATGCAAGAGAAATAACTGCAAAAGCAGCTGAGATGGCGCATGACATCACCATTATACGCCGTTATATTACATACAAACAAGCATATGCGCTTGTATATGAATAACGGGTAATTTGTCGACACTTGAGTTGCACACAAAGGGAAAGCAAGGCAATAATTTTCTCTCAAAATAGAAATAAGTGACACAACAAAAGCGTGGACTTGGTAATCAGAAGCCACTTTCATAACGGGATATTTAGATTAAAAAGTCGAACTGTATGTTTCCTTGTATCGCAATGCAAGTGATATGAGAAAAGTGTTGGAATCGATTATTATACAACAAGCGCGTCAAGGAATTTTTATAAAATTCTTGCAGTTTCTCACCAAGGCAAGTGCCTCATACAAAGCTCACCCGCAGATGGCGCTGGCATTGAATTACATATGTACTTGCAATGGATAAAAAAAACGAATTTTACGAGTAGGTCCTTGTAGTACTAGATTCCAGCATAAGAAAGTTACTCAAGCTACCTGTCTGTCTCCAGATCGAAAAAACACCAACCAAATCGATCATGTTGTGATAGACGGAAGACACGTCTCCAGTGTTTTAGACGTGAGTACGGTTGCGCATTGACAACCTCAAATACCTCTTAGTTCGAGAAATTACTAAGAAAGCTATTTCAGAATTTGGTTGAGTTCACTTATCGCTCAAGTGCTTTAAAATTTTCATTTGAAATGCTAAGTCGCAAGTAAAGCTCCAAATATCACTCTTTTAAAGCATAGAAATTCGCAGAGACATTTTCCGCGAACAATTTTGCCTTTAAAGCATTCGTCAAAACGAGCAAATAAAAGGCAGTTCGAGGCATATTCAAATAACGTTTTCCGTTGAAAAATAGAACTTCAGTCAACATTCATCTTGAGCCCACATTTCCGTTTCAGCGTATATCCGGCGTCTTTTTTGTATGCCTTTTTTATATCCGTTTCTGCTGCAGAACTCTTGTGTTGCATGTGGGATCAATTTAATTTTGCACAGACATAGAAAAACTTCCATTCGAAAAAAATATGCGCATAGCTCTCAATATGTGAATGTATTAATGAATGTGACACACGCACGCACACACATGCAACCCGCAGGAGCACATACACAAACATATTTAGGTAAAACGGGGTTCCTACGTCACGTCTCTCCGCTACAGAGGAAAAAGTGTGGAAAATTACGCGAAATACGGTAAAGTTGTGCTAACGGTAGTTATGGCAACGCGCAGATGTCAACTGATCTCAAGTGAATTGGGAGGCCTTGGGAGCTGTTCGGCTTATTGTCGGTCGGTCAATTCGTGTGTAGTTTTTGTAGAACAAAAACAATAAATACAGCTACAACAAGCGACGAAAAGAAACAATAACAAATACAAATAATAAAAATAACAACAACTGTCAGCAGCAGTAATAACAACAACAATAACTACAAATGACAACAACAAAGTCAACTGAAGAGGAAGCAACAAGAATTGTACATAACAACAACAACAAAAATTATAACAAAAAGTCAACTAAAGCAGCAATAACAACAACAGCAATTATAACAAATAGTCAACTAAAGCAGCAATAACAACAACAATTGAAAGTTATAGAAACAGCAACTCCAACTAACAAAAACAATTGCAAATAGCAACAACAACAACAATGACAACAAAAAGTCAGCTAAAACTGCAATAACAACAACATTATATGCAAGTTATAGAAACAACAACAACAACAGCAACTCCAATTAAAAACAACACTTGCAAATAGCGGCAACAACAACAATTTCAACGTCAGCTGCCGCAACAACAACAACAAAGTCTACTTCAGTAGCAACAACAACAATTGCAAGCAAGAGAAACAAATACAACAACAACTATTGCGACTGCAACTTTAACTGTAACTGACTGACTGATAAATTGAGAATTTCAAGATTTTCGAAAGTCAGATTTTTTTCGATTTTTTTTTTGCAGATTTTTGTTAGCTATTTTCGCTTATTCACTAGATCTTTTACGAACAAGCAAACTTTCAACATTTAACTTATTCAAAAGTATTTCATTACTTGACTTTGCCATTTCAGTTTATGAAGAGTGAAACGAGAGGGGCGCGCAGCAAGCGATGGCGGGCAATCGGAACGGAGCCATTTCCAAAGAAGTTCGAGAGACAAATGCGTTGAGTGAAAATACGATTTATTTTCAGTTTTCCTCGCATTTTTTTTTCTTTTTTTTTGCTTTTGTTGCTTTTTTTGCATTATTGTATTTTTAATCTGGCAAAAAGTACATTCCAAGATTAAACGCATTTTAATGGCAGATTGATAAAGTTGTAAATCAAATGCAATCGCAAGCTTGTTTCTCTCTCTTCGAACTTAAATAGTCGCCTAAAAGTATGTCACTTGCAAATTGTAATAAACTTAAGTACAAAACGGAGAAAGCATGAGCTCCAAGCGCACACACTTACTTACATACGTACACATACACATACGCAAGGACGCACGTATGTGTGCGTGTAGAGCAGAAATTAGCTTCAGGATGCTGGCACAAAAGCAAAGAATTTCAATTTGAATTTATTGCCAAAGCGAATGGAAAAGATATCTTTCCGCCATAGAAGAAATGTCTGTCTTAAATGTGTAGATTGAGCGCCCGAGGCTTTTTAACTTTTCAAATCAATTTTCAGTGGTATGAGCACAAACTAAGTTCTTACTAATCAATTAAAAAGCGGGCCAGCTGCAGAACGGTGCTGACAAAACGAAGAAAAAATAGAAACGTTTTAAAAAAATTTCAAGAAAAATGAGCAAAAACGTTAACACCGGCCAGTTTTATTTGCAACTACATACTATAATGGGCCTATCTGAACAATTTGTTAAGAGATTTTAGCACTACCTTGGATAACAATCTTCGCCAACTTTGGTGACGATAGCTTGTCAAGTAAGAAAGTTTTTCATAAATGAACTCGTATTTTATCGGCTAGTTTGTATCTGGCAATACTATACATCTTTGAAAGGTCTTGACATAACCTACAAAACGACGCTATGCATGATTAATTTGGATATTGCGTTCAAAAGTTATAGACGTGTAAACATGGAGTTCACCAATGCCGAAATTCGCGCTATTTTAAAGTTATCCTTTGTTAAAGGCAAATCGGCTAGAGAAACTTTCCGTGAGATTAATGATGCTTTGGCGAATGGTACTCTATCACTTCGAACTGCGGAGGAATGGAGCACGGATAAGCCAGCTGGCGCAAGACCTGTGACGACGAATACCGATCAAATCATGGAAAACATCGAGTTAGACCGGCATGTGGCATCTCGTGACATTGCCCAGAAGATGGGAGTTAGTCACCAAACCATTTTAAACCATCTGCAGAAGGCTGGATACACAAAAAAGCTTGATGTTTGGGTGCCGCATGATTTGACGCAAAAAAACCTTCTGGACCGAATCAACGCCTGCGATATGCTGCTGAAACGGAACGAACTCGACCCATTTTTGAAGCGGATGGTGACTGGCGACGAAAAATGGATCACATACGACAATATCAAGCGAAAACGGTCGTGGTCGTCCCAAACAGTGGCCAAGCCGAGATTGACAAGCTAGAAAAATTTTGCTATGTGTTTGGTGGGATTGGAAGGGAATCATGCACTATGAGCTGCTCCTATAGGGCCAGAGGCTTAATTCTACCATCTACTGCGAACAACTGGACCGTTTGAAGCAGGCGATCGACCAGAAGCGTCCAGAATTGGCCAAGAGGAAGGGTGTAGTGTTCCATCGGGATGACGCCAGACCACACACTTCGTTGATGACTCGTCAGAAGCTATGGGAGCTCGATTGAGAGGTCTTATCGCATCCACCATATAGTCCGGACATAGTGCCAAGTGATTACCACCTGTCCCTGTCCATGGCGAACGCCCTTGTTGGTGTAAAGTTGAACTCAAAAGAGGCTTGTGAAAAGTGGCTGTCCGAGTTCTTCGCAAATATGGAGTTGGGTTTCTACAAGGGGACTATTATGAAGTTGCCGTCTAGATGGAAACAGATTATCGAATAAAACGGCGCATATTTGAACTAAATCCGATCACTGTAACACTTTTTATAAAGCATTGAATAAAGAGCAAAAAGCGGAAGGGAGATATTTGACAACCTAATATTGCCAAATTTCAGGTGAAACCAAACATTGGAAAATTGAACTCAGAAAAAAATGCTTGCCAAAAATCGAAAAATCGTCGCTAAAGGTGGTCTGATAAATAGAATCCTCTAGTGACCTGTGCTAACTCTCGCATCAGATCATCTGCCCATGATTATCTCGATCGAGGAACCTCCCGACTTTGTTTCTGTGGACAACCGTACCTTCGTTAATAACGAAGCTGTTTAAGATAATTATTGTGATACCTTAAGCCATGTCGACCCCCGTGATATTCGAACAAGAAATGGATAGAGCACCTACAGTCTTGCAACTTCTCCACCGGAGTAATTAAGCGTTGGATTACCGTCAACGCTTTGTCTAACTCGAAGAGACATGATGACCAAGTTGAAATTCAATTCAATGGCCATGCCTTTTCGGACCCGAAGAAGTGCGCGAGCTATTTTAGCCGACATTTACACTACATCCTTCGGTAGACAAAGCCGAACGATGTGTTAACTGACTGTGCAAATTATCAAAAGACTACGCACCACTTACTTTTACCGATGAGGAGGTTCGAAGTGTCATCAATGAAACAAAATCGTTTGAAAATTTTTCTCTCCCCAGTAGTGAAGACACTAGAGGTCCTGAGTCTAGCAAACCACCTGCATGGCTTCTAAAAATTCACAGCCTTAGATATGTAGTTTATGGCCTCAACCCAAACCCCTGCGCGAAGATGATTCTCGTAGCGTTGGTTTGGTCAAAAGCCCTTGACACAGTCAGCCACACAACGCTACTTGAGGACATCGAAAAATCTACGTTGTTTGTTGGAAAATGTTACTCTATACAACATATATTCCGATTCATAGCAGCCATTATAGGCACTCTCTTCACTCATGGATTGAAAAATAAGCAGTACTTAAACTCTAGACATTAAGAAAGCTCTGTTAGAACACAAAATGTGAATTTCCGAAAAAAGTAACTGGTGATAATAATTTTATGCGAAAATATTATAAATTGTATAACTAATCGTCTTTGATCATTGATTTGTGTAAGCTTTCACACAATGAACACAAATGAACCACCTCAAGGGTGTTGCATAATATAAATTGTGGCGAAATTCCGCAGTTTAAACATGCACGTGTTAGTATTTCGCGCACAATTTCTTAAACCGACACAAAATACTTCATAAAAGTGTATAAAATTGAATATGTAAGTATGAATGTGTTCGTGTGCGTCCACTTACCTCCACCTTCTGCAGCACTTTATCCAGTCCAGTGATTGTTAAATCTTGTTCTTGCAACTCGGTCGCCTGCAGCGCTTCCGGTGTAACACGCACACCGGGTACAAATTTCAATGACATAACATCCGATAAACCGTTCGGCAGCTGGGCCTGCAAAGCGAGCGAACAACAAACATAAAAACAAATATAGTATACAACATAAATAAAATACAATAAAATAAAAGCAACGTACCTCCAAATCGAAGTGGACATCATTAGTCTTCACAATGCTGAGTACTTCATTGAAATTCGACGACAGTTCAATCTGACACGCATAGCGTCCGGTGGCGGCCTCGAATATGGGCGTTACCGCATAATGCTCGAGTAGCTTGCGCCCCAAGGCCTGTTTGGATGCGAGGCGGCACGTAAATAGTTTAACCGTAGACATGCGTTCAAGGGCACTCGAACATTTCGAAATATTTCTGGCGAGCTAACGAGGTGACGAGGCGGCAGCGAAGCAAAGGACGCAGTGGAAAAGAGAATTGTAAGTAATTTTTTGGAAGAAATATACAAAAATTATAAATGCATGTTTGTATGTGTGTGTATAGCAAGCAAATGCGAATTTAAACTGCAAATAAATATAACGGTTACAGTTACTTTCTTTGCTTTGCAAAAAGTAGCATAAATGCGCTTATTTCGAGCCAATGCCTCAAGTGGCTGGCAACTTTCACAAATACTCTTGCAAACACTAAACATAGAGAGCGATATATTATATGTGTACATACAGTTGAGTTCAAAAAAAGTGTAAAGCCTAAAAACGAAATATTATAGATTTCTTAAAAAAAAACAAAAAAAAAAAAAAAACAAAAAAAAAAAAACTTCGAAAAAAGAAAAAATTGAGGTTATAAGAAGTCTAGTAAAAGAAAATCACTATTTTTCCTACTGATAGGCCTAAGTAGTCTGCTTTATAAGAGCAATCTGGTTACGCAATATGGCGATAGAAAGATAACATTATTCTAAAACAAGTAAGGAAGGGCTAAGTTCGGTTGTAACCGAACATTTTACACTCTCGCATGATAAAGTGATAATCGAGATTTCATTATCCGTCATTTACCTATCATCATTGGTTCCTAATGTATATATTATACAAAGAAGGCATCAGATGGAATTCAAAATAGCGTTATATTGGAAGAAGGCGTATTTCGTACATGTCATCAATCATGTACCGAATTTCATTGAAATCGGTCTAGTAGTTCCTGAGATATGGTTTTTGGTCCATAATTTTTTAAAAAAGCCTGGTTACAGCTTCCTTCTGCCATTTCTTCCGTAAAATTTAGTGTTTTTGACGTTTTTGTTAGTCGGTTAATGCACTTTTAGTGATTTTCAACATAACCTTTGTATGGGAGGTGGGCGTGGTTATTATCCGATTTCTTCCATTTTTGAACTGTATATGGAAATGCCTGAAGGAAACGACTCTATAGAGTTTGGTTGACATAGCTATAGTAGTTTCCGAGATATGTACAAAAAACTTAGTAGGAGGCGGGGCCACGCCCACTTTTCAAAAAAAAATTACGTCCAAATATGCCCCTCCCTAATGCGATCCTTTGTGCCAAATTTCACTTTAATATCTTTATGGCTTAGTTATGACACTTTATAGGTTTTCGGTTTTCGCCATTTTGTGGGCGTGGCAGTGGGCCGATTTTGCCCATCTTCGAACTTAACCTTCTTATGGAACCAAGAAATGCGTGTACCAAGTTTCATTATGATATCTCAATTTTTACTCAAGTTACAGCTTGCACGGACGGACCGACGGACAGACATCCGGATTTCAACTCTACTCGTCACCCTGATCACTTTGGTATATATAACAACCCTATATCTGACTCTTTTAGTTTTATGACTTACTAACAACCGTTATGTGAACAAAACTATAATACTCTCCTTAGCAACTTTGTTGCGAGAGTATAACTAGACTGGCCGTATCCCATAAGTCATTCTTCCTAAATACTATTACACATACTTTCAAAGTACTATTTTATCAATTTCAGTTCATCAATCTTTTATATACTCTATATATATTTTAAAACCACACTTCTATTATTTTGACCACAACTGTATATGTGGTATATGGGGTTTGATACTCACCAAGTTGGTAAACTTATCCACTTGCAAATGATTGCGCACAACCAAATGTCCTCGATACGTTGAACCGCTAAATATATCGAATGATTTCAATAATTGAATCTGCAAAGTAAACGCAAACAAACGAAAAAGTTAGTGAACAACTTTACAAGTGGCGCGTAACCAGACATATACATATGGACATATGTACATATGTACATAGGCAGACACATTTATAAGCAAATATAAAATTCCAAGAAAGCAAACACTTTAACCAAGCATTTCATGAGTGGCGCGCGTCGGCGGGTGCTGTGTGACACCGTCAACCCGCAGCTCAAATGGAAATTTGCAAAGAGAATATTCTCTACTTTTTCGATTTTTTTTCATATTTGAAAAAATAAATATTTTTTTTCATATTCCGATAATTTCCAGACCTTTCAAGTTTTGGCAAGAGCTACTTACCACATCCGCATCACGAACTTCGACATCGTATTTTATGGCACTGCCGCTGGCCTTATCGCCGTTGGAAACGACGATTTTCTCGCCCAATTTAAGACGATTGCCCAAAACACGTGCCACTCCTGCAAAGATTATGGAAGTGAAAGAATACAGTTCAATTTGTTTATTGGCATTTGTTTTTTTTTGTATTATTACTATTATAGTCTTATAGATGTAATCATAATATGTATGTAAATACTGGTGATTCCTGGAAAGTTGCTCATATTTTCAATAAAGATTTGTTGCACGGTGCATTCCTTATTGTATTCAGGTCTCATGGTGTCAAATTCAATAACAGTCATAGCCAAAACGACCGGTGTTCTAAGCTGCCTAACGTGAGATCCTTCTTAGGATCAGCCTTTTAACCTAACCTAATCATAGTCAAATCAGTCACAATTGCTTTGTTGATGTGAGATATCATCACAATTTAAATCGAGTTTCTTTCTGTTTTTTTCTCTGTACTTGATGAAATGGAATTATAACGAATGATCCAAGTAGAGGTACCTTTTTTAATAACCTTTTTTGGCAGATCTCGCGTAAGTAGTACCAGTTTTGTTTGGTATTTTATCATGGAAAGACTTGCGCGGGAACACTTCGGTGAGCAGATAATTTCACGTTTTGGAATATCACAGCGTTAGACTTTTTCCTGTGTGGATATGTATAGTCTAAATTATATGCGAACAATCCCGCTTCGATTCAGTCCTTGGAATAAAACACGTTTGTCATTCGCCAGTTAGCAGTCAAAATGCTCGAAGAAATCTTCATAAGTGAAGGAACTTTTGTTATTGTGAACAATTGAATAAAAAGGAATTTCGCGTGACAATAATAATATTCCTTTTAAAGGGAAAAATGCAGTGGAAGCAGGAACTTGGCTTGATGACGAGTTTCTGGACAGTTATTCTTCTTTATTGCTGTAGACACCGCAATTGGAGATTCCAAGCGTAGCTGAGGCCTTCTCCACCTGATCTTTTCAACGGAGTGAAGGTCTTCCTCTACTTCCGCCGGCGAGTACTACGTCGCATACTCTCAAAGCCGGAGAGTTTTATCCATTTGGACGACATAACCTAGCTAGCGTAGACATTGTAACTTAATTCGTCGAACTATGTCAATGTCGTCGTATATCGTTACTCGAATAGTTTTAAGAGACCTTGTGTACATTATATCATTAACAAATATTTAGGTATGAGCAGCCTCTGTGAAAAAGGTTGGGGAGTGCCTCACTTTTGATGATTTGATGATTCGAAGCGGTGTTTGAGGGTGTTCAAACTCAATAAATGTTTCACTCCGAAGTAAAATCCACAATCATCCGAGTGGACTGTACCCACTCTAAAGTGGACAAATCGTACTACAAAAATGATATCGAAGAGTTGGAGGTTCGCTATAATCAGTGTATCACCCTTGAATGGGGCTATTTTGAAAAAATAAAACGAGTTTTCCCAAAAAAGCCGAGGACTTTTCAATTGACCTGTTAATCCCGGGTAACTATCAACTTCGACTGCAAAAGCAGATCGATTCGGTAAGAAGGCAATAATGCTCTGTGTTTTGTGGGAACAGAAGGGTGTGGTATATCACAAGCTTCTAAATCCTGGTGAAACTGTTAATACTAATCGCTACGTACAACAACAATTTGAACGATGTATTGCTCGAAAAACGACCGTAGTGGGTCAGGAGATACGGCAAAGGAATTTTGTTACACGACAATACACCGACACGCACAACATCGGCGCAGGATAGAATTAAATTATTTGTCTGGAAGCTGCTACCTCACCTGTCGTATTTACCATGCTTGGTCCCTTCCGATTACTATTTGTTTTCATCGATGGGACACGCATTGTCTGAACAGCACTGCGATTCCTACGCAGAAGTCGAAAATTGGGTGTCTGATGGGCTTGCTTCAAAAGACGAACATTGCTATTGGCATACTATACACAAATTGCCAGAAAGGTGGTAAAAATGTGTCAAAGACAAGGGTCAATGCTTTGAATATTTTTTTACTTTCTTATTCAAAATTGAATTATTTAAAAAGAACTCAACTTATCGACTTAACCCATTTTGGTTTTGGGTATTAGTCAATGTCAACACAAAACTCTTACCAAAAGATCTGGATTTTTTCCAAAACCGACGTTTAGTAGATGTCGGAAAAGAGATGATTGACAACGTAGACGCTTTCCAGCCGAAGCTTATAAGAAGTGTCTTGTTATGACAGTATTAGCTCTGCCTGTTTTGAAGGCAACTTGTAATAAAATACGCAAAAATGTATGGTTTTCCAGTCCGGTTCAAATTTGATCAGTTGATACATCACCTTAACCACCTTTAAGGGTTTCCCCCTTGTTGTTATTGATCAATCGCAGTTGAGTTGATTTGAACGGTATATTACATTTAAATTTCTACTCTAGTTAGCGATTCGATACACGAACAGACAACCAGAAATCGCATTGTCTCATTTCTAATAACGGTGATTTTTTTGAGGTTAGGATTTTCATGCATTAGTATTTGACAGATCACGTGGGATTTCAGACATGGTGTCAAAGAGAAAGATGCTCAGTATGCTTTGACATTTCATCATGAATAGACTTACTAACGAGCAACGCTTGCAAATCATTGAATTTTATTACCAAAATCAGTGTTCGGTTCGAAATGTGTTTCGCGCTTTACGTCCGATGAGCGATGAGGCTCATTTCTGGTTGAATGGCTACGTAAATAAGCAAAATTGCCGCATTTGGGGTGAAGAGCAACCAGAAGCCGTTCAAGAACTGCCCATACGCTGGTGGAATCATTGGACCGTATTTTTTCAAAGATGCTGTTGGACGCAACGTTACGGTGAATGGCGATCGCTATCGTTCGATGCTAACAAACTTTTTGTTGCCAAAAATGGAAGAACTGAACTTGGTTGACATGTGGTTTCAACAAGATGGCGCTACATGCCACACAGCTCGCGATTCTATGGCCATTTTGAGGGAAAACTTCGGACAACAATTCATCTCAAGAAATGGACCCGTAAGTTGGCCACCAAGATCATGCGATTTAACGCCTTTAGACTATTTTTTGTGGGGCTACGTCAAGTCTAAAGTCTACAGAAATAAGCCAGCAACTATTCCAGCTTTGGAAGACAACATTTCCGAAGAAATTCGGGCTATTCCGGCCGAAATGCTCGAAAAAGTTGCCCAAAATTGGACTTTCCGAATGGACCACCTAAGACGCAGCCGCGGTCAACATTTAAATGAAATTATCTTCAAAAAGTAAATGTCATGAACCAATCTAACGTTTCAAATAAAGAACCGATGAGATTTTGCAAATTTTATGCGTTTTTTTTTTTTTAAAAGTTATCAAGCTCTTAAAAAATCACCCTTTAATTTTCGTAGAAATATTGCAATGCAAAAAGGTTTTCAAGATGTTGAGTGCGAGTTTATGTATATGAAATACATGCGAAACGAATATTGGCGGTAATCTCGGCATGGTCAAATAAAGTTGCCAAAATTCTGACGGCATAAATTATTCATAAGCCTAAACAGCTCAAAGGCGCACAGAAACGGGCTTTCTAAATTTGCAATTTACACGCTCGAATGGTTAAAGTTCACTCGCTCCACATGCACACAAACACATATCATCATTTGCACAAACACATATCTTCATTCGCACGCAATACAAAAATTATTGTCCTGCTGTATAATAAAGAAATTCACTTGTCCAATATATTTCTGCCCCCTTTATCTTCTGTTTGCACATACTTCTCATCTAAGCGCCTAGAAATATGTTTATGCATTAAGGCGAGGCATTCTTATTGATGTATGCAAGCACATACTGAATTGTCTATGTATGTGTGTGACTCGAGCGACAATGAAGCAGCAGCACTTGGGCGTAGATGAAATGATTATGTTATTGAAGGCAAGACTCGCACTTAAAGCACATCACACGGCATTTAATACCAACACACACGCATAATATTCACATGTGTATGTGTGTCCATATGCGCGCATTCATGAAGACAACAACGCATTGAATTGCACTGAACCGTGCCTGCTAACTTGAATTGCTCTCGAAAAAAGATTATGAAGAATAAGAATGCCGAAATAAAGGAAGCAGAACGAACAAACGCTTTTGCCTTTTACTTTGCACTTTATCCTTTTTTCTTCGCTGGGCACGAGTATATCATTTCGTATAGTTGAATGATTTATTTGCTGTTCTTCTGCCCATCAATATTGTCCATTGAAACAGCACACAGTCACGCACACATACTTATGTGTGTTTTGCTACGATGCTTGGCGACGTACTGTTTTTCCTATATCTAACTACACGAGTATATACATAAATATGTAAATACTTTCGGGGTCTGCACATAATTCACGCACCCATTCGACAGCTCAATATTTGCCGCTTCTTAAATAGCATTTTCATACTACTATGAGCAAAAGGTAGGAAGACTTTGTTCTTAATTTTAAAATTCTTAATTTATACTTCAAAACCTGTGTCATCCCCTCAACGTTATTGCTCTTGGCTACAATACATCTGTGCCAACGTTCTTTCCAATCCTCGAAACTGTTGTTAAAGTCAATTTCCGGAATAGCCTTCAATGCGCTTAGCGATTCACGTTTAATGGCTTAAATTGACTTAAACCGGTTTCCTCGGAGCGGTCGTTTGAGTTTTTTGAATAGACCGATGTTACACGGCGCTAAATCAGACGAAAACGTTGGTTGCGGCACGATATTGGTTGAAAATTTGGCGAAAAACTCCCGAAGAATCAATGAAGTATGCGACGATGCATTATCGTGGTGGAAAAACCAGGAGTTGTCGAGCCGTAATTCCGCCATATTTATACGAATGGCTTCACACAAACGACGCAAAACTGGAGTAACATTTTCAAACCCCGTTGACAGTTCTGCCGATCGGACGGAAATCGGAGTGCACCACACCACACCGATAATCGAATAAAGTAGTCATCATAACCTTGATTTTTAACTTGCTTTCTCGTGTTTTTTTTGGTTTCGGCTCACCTTCGACGGTCTCACTGCTAGTGGAGGTAAGCCTTCCGTCCTCGGCTTTGCCGTCGCCCTTTTCGGTGTCCCACAGGAGAGATAATATCCAACGACGTCGGGTCTGACCTGCCCGCTTTCTTGTTTCATGTTTTTAAGAGTGTACACCCAGAGCCTCTATCCACCACAAGGACCTTTTACGGTCCTAAGGTTGCCACTGTTACGAGGCCAAGACCATCGTTAACGCACGCCTTTATGAGACCGTGCGTTCACAGCCGACTAGCGCAAACAGAGACAGAGACAAGTGGGGAACGTACTCTGATGCTTGCCCCTGTTTTAATGGGACACAGGCAGCCTTGACAGTAACCCATCAACCGTGTCTTCAGAGCCGTACTCAGGTGACAGACTACTTCCAGTACCAGCCCCGGTTTCAACCAATGTATTTACCATAAAAATGCTAACCAAGGTCCGTGTCGAGCAAAAGGTTAAAAAATCAGTAGGAGTCAAAAAGCTATGGAGGCCGTAGTCCGTTTAGCATTACCCAGGCTGGGCCGTGCGCAAGGAAACCTCCGTAGAATAGAAGCTATACGTTCTGACAAAAAAGGTCCCGAAAATTGTAATTTAAATTCCCCGCGTAGATGATATTTAATAGAAATGTATTTTGCTCAGTTGGCAGGACTGTCCTTAATTACTATGCCGAATATGCGATCTGCGATCTGCCAAGCAAGTTGCTTAAAGCAGCTGCTTAAGTTGATACACATCAGTAGTGCATTGCGGACAAGGAATTTGTCTCAAATTGTGTATTTCTAACCAGATTTCGTGTGATGAATCGCTCCAAATGTTAGAAAACACACGCCTACGAGTACTACTCAGACTACTTCAGAGACGACAGATCGTTAAAGCCATGCCTCGTTCTGGACGACCTTCGACTACTTCAACAGATGAAAATATTAAAAAGTGAGGAATATAGTACTAGAAAATAGTCAAGATAGTGTTGAAAGATGGCAAGGGTGCTCGACATCTCTCACGAGTCCGTTCGAATGTTCCTTATTACATCTGGTGGGGATTATTTTAAAGGCGACGCAATAAATATTGATGAATAATTAAAGTTTTTTGAGTTAAAATACCCTCGTCGCTCCATTAAAAAAAAAACAGTTTCGAAAACACAACATTGTAGTTTTATGCGCTTCGACTGACAGACTCTTTAACAAGGTCTGTGTCTTTCACACACTTCAGGTTTTACTAAATTTGAAGACCATGAATATTTTGCATGAGTGTTTTCTTAGCACTCACCCCTTTACTATTTGCTCTTTCTCTCTGTTATTTTTACATTTTTCTAACATTGTCCCTGAAGATGGGTGAAGAATCACATTTTAAAGAATGATCTGAATTGCACCACTAAAAACGCAAAAGAAGCAGTAGAACATAATAAAAGGTTTCAAAGCGTCTGAATACTTCGCTATCCACTAAAAAGCCACTAAATTGCCAAAAAATCGCGACCTTGACTTCTGCAATCAACATTTTTGTGGCACTTCAACACAATTGATCACTTGAAGTGCTGGCAACTGAAAAACCGCCAAGCAAGAGCGAATTTAATAACGAAAAAAATGAAAATAAAAAACGAAGAAATTATTTGTGGCAGAAAGAATTTTAGCTGCGCGCAGCACTCTCAGCGAAAAATGACAAATAGAACATGCCCAAGTTATTGTTGACCAACGACTTGGCTGGCATGTGTCATGGGCGGCTGTAATACTCAGGTCCTTGCTGGCGCTTTAAATGCGCGCTCACTAATCTTTTGTTTCTTCATACAAAAGTCTGCAGCAAATTCTATAATAGAAGCTCTCACAGTTCGCGTACTCGAAAGTCCACTTAAACGCTTCGTTGTCCCACTGCCCGCCCGAAGCCTGTCTGACCCAATTGTGTCATTTTTCATCGATAATTGAAATATGCACTCATTTTAATGGCTTTGAAAAGTGAGACTGCATTATTATTATTGTTGTTGTTGTTGCTATTGTAAACTCATATAAGCATTTGATTGCGCACTTTCTGTTTCGATTGCATAAATATCTTTCTTGGGGCTTGTGCCAAACGTAGTTGAACTTTGCCCCCCACAACACCCAAGCTCTCCTCACTGTGGCAAGTAGTCTTCAAGTAAGACAAACAAACAAACAACGTTTCTGCATTTAGTTCGTTTCTTTAATATCTTTTCGATTTCTGTGTTTTTCGTTTGTTCAGGGCAGGAATTTTGTGTAGTCGATTTGTTTGCCCTCGGCATTCTGAGTGCAAATTTGGCAATTTTTCGAATGGAAAACCGTTTCCTTTGGCATTTTGCTCCATTTGAATGTTTACACTAATGTAAATGTGGGAGCGTTCGAGCTACTCTGTTGCATATTTGCTGATACTCTGCTGATGCGCAGACAAAAATTGAGTGTTGCCAATATTTCGCATAAATTGCGCCTAAAAAGTGACGGTAGAACGTGATGCTGTTGCAAGTGTAGTCAAAAACTCGCACAGCACGTGATACTTTGACAAATTTGCAACACTACTGCCGTGATTGCCATTTCGAACGCACCCTGTACTTGTAAATGTCACATTAAAATAATCATTAGTGGTTAGTATTTGTTTGCCTTTCTGCAGCACACTGCATTCGGTGATTTTTACGGTGACATATTCAACACTGAATTTTATGTGCAGAATCAAATTTCTAGTGCCGAAACGTTCAAAATGTTGGAAAAGTCCTTATTGGTACAAATTATTCAAAGAGGGTCGAGAACGCGTTGGCAACGAACCACGTCATCAACATCAACTGATGATCAACACGTCAATAAAATAAAGGAATTGGTGCTTGAGAATCGACGATTAACAGTCAGAGATCTTACTGGCATCGTTGGAATATCGGAAGGATCAGTGAAAACCATTTTGAAAGATCATTTGGGTCTAAGAAAAGTGAAAGCACGATTGGTTCCAAAATCACTCAATTTTTTTCGGTAAACAGCGAAACGTTAACGTCTATGAAACAATGCTTTCGTCGACGATGAGTCTTGGATCTATGCTTACGACCCTGAAACAGACGATCAGTCGACCGAATAGCCGAAAAAACTATCTCAAAGCAAAATTCATGGTTATGATGACAGTTCTTTTCGATTATAGAGGTGTGCTGCACTCCGAGTTCTTTACAGCCGACCTAACTGTCAACAAGGAATGCTATTTGAGTGTTTGCGCGAAGCTATTCCTAAAAAGAAGCCTGAATTATGAGCCGACAACTCTTGGTTTTTGCACCATCGCATATTGCATGGATTCTTCATGTGTTTTTCGCGCCGCTTTGAAGGTCGGAATCGTCGAAAAACGGCCGCATTGGAAGAAAGAAAGTGTTGTTTCACCAAGGCGATGTACCGTGTCACAAGTAAGTGAAAACGATGGCAAAATTGGAGGCCATGAGTTGGGCTACGAATTGCTACCGCAATCACCGTATTCAGAACTGGCCCCCAGCGACTATTTCCTGATCTCAAAATAATGCTCGCTGGAAAGAAATTTCGTCGAATGAACAGGTGGTCGCCGAAACGGAGGCCTATTTTAAAGTAGAGGACAAATCGTATTACAAAAATGGTATTGAAAAGTTGGACGGTCGCTATAATCAGCGCTAAAGAGCACTATGTTGAATAAAGAAACGAATTTTTGCCAAAGAAAATGTATTTTACTATCATAGGCCGGTTACTTTTCAATAGACCTGTTATATTCAACGCCTCATTCGAAAATGTTTTTGAATCCAATGATAGCATTTTTACCACTGTAAAGTATCGGGATTGTTTTTTGTTTGTCCTACACCGAGTTTAACCTACATAAATTGCTGTGACTATAGCTGATTTTGTTTAAGAGGGTCGTGTTGCCACTTAGGCCTTGGACCACATTAAATTCTTGGAATAATTTCTATGAGCTTCGTTGCTACTAAGTATAACCTATCCTCCTGCCATTTTCTATACACGTGTGTGGCTTTTTATATGTATATATGTGTGTTGTGCACTTCTCGTTCTGTTTAGAGAAAGTTATTGGAGCAAATTTAATTCAATGAAATATTTATGCTTGACCAGCAGCATTAGTTTATCTCATTGCCATGGCTTGTTGGCCATTTTCGTTCACAATCTACGTGCTCGCTATCGCCGAGCGCTGCCGCAAAAATCCCAGCAAAATCCTTGCGCATTTATGTATACTGATTCCACTTTTCGTATGTGTATGTACGTATGTGTATGTAGGTGATACTTTAGCCAACTTTATTGTCTTAACTTTAGGCCGGCGGTGGCGCGCTTTGCGGCAGTTGTTGCACAACTTTAACTTGCATTTGTGTTGGTGTCGCAGATTTAGGATTTTGCTAATGAAATTAGCGCATTGCTGTTTTTCTTGCCACATTCCTGCTTTAACAACAACAACTAAGTGAACACAATAAATTGCAATAAATATACAAAAGCACAACATGGGAGGCAAGCAGTCAAGTGAAAGCAGTGTCCTTGCGCTGGGTGCCCGAAGCTTCCTTACCGGCATTTATAAACACAAACTTTATATATTTATACTTGTATGTATGAGATTTAAAAGCGTTACAGCTATAATTACAAAGCCAAAGTTTGCTTCGAGGTAAAAGCGACTAATTTTGTGGAAAAATTTACTCAATTAGATTTTCACACTCCAGGCTCACTGAAACACACATATATACATACAGATGTCCTTAAAAATGGTTATGAAATATTTAGGAGAGAGTAAGACTGCATTTCGGTAACTATCCTTCATTAGGGAAATCCGCGCGAACTGCCCATATCATCATTATCAAAAGAATGCTGGTTATTATCCTTTTTTATGGAACTATAGTCACATGACTTGTTCTTGGGAAGAAACAATCGACACTATTGGCTTTTCTCTGCTGCTCTATTCTCTGTTTCAAATTATGTTTTCTAAAAATAATATTGTTGTAAGAATGGGTTTAAACTTATACCATGTTCAAACCGGTCAATTAGCTGAAGCAACTAAAGTGTAAACTCATTCATTTGATGTTTGCCCTACACACTTTAACCGATACTTTTCTCGATTTTGGAAAGACGAAACTCACTTTCTTTGCACTGTTAAAAAAATTGCAGAGGAAGAGTCACTTTGAGGCGAATAACTTGAAAGCGATTGGATGAATCATGTTAGTACTTTATGGCAAAAATAAATATTTTTTTAAAGACGCGATTTATCAGTAAGATCAAAGACTTTTCGTGCCATTTATATTTGGTATGTCATATTCGAATTTTTGTAATGAATCTTTCGATTCAAATATTTCCAAATCGCAACCCACTTTCATAGTACATTCTAATTTATTCGCTGAAATTTCGCCAGTCATAGCAATTTAAATACATTTTATTGGTTATATTTCTCTGTCTGACGCTTTAATACAGACATTGCTCATTCAGGCTTAAATTTCGTAAAACGTCACTCGTAAAATACACAAATTGAATAAAAAAACTGATTAGTAAAATATTTGCAAATGCTTTGCCTATTCACCGAACTCACTAATTACATAAACAATTGAAGTTGCGCTCAAATATTGGTCTCTATCGCTGCTTCGGCCAACTGAAATTGTGTGACCGAAATTCGTAATAGAAAATTAAAATTCACAAATTTATTTTAATTATATACCGGCGGCGGCTTCCTGCTAATTTAGCTATATATAAATATTTATATACATATATATGTATACGTGTGTGTACATGTGGCATGTGTTTTCAAATATGAGCTCCGTTCGATGATTGTTCAATGGCAGCGCCTCCAACCGCATCTCGTCGAGCCATTTGCCGCGTGTGGCCTAGGCCTGCTAAATTGTGCATTATGGCCGGGTGTTTGTTGTTAGTTGGGTGTGTCACCACAATTTTCATGCATAGGGAAGTGCGTTGCAGTTATGCGAACTATTAGCGATTCGCCGAATGGAATTTAAATTAATGATTCGGCAAAACATAACCAACAACAAAGGTGTTAATGGTTGCTTTCAGGTGGGAATTTACTCGTAGTATAGGTACATATATGTACACATGTATGTATATTATTTCCAGTGAGGACATTTTAAATTTTGGTTAGGTTTTGTTAGAAACAATAAAGGTTACAGTTTAATAACATATTTCCTCACAATACATGTTAGGGCTATAATTGACCAGCAATATTCTTCAAAAATATTTACAAAAAACTTTCTACCGTTAATACAAAAGCAACCCAATTACAAATGTCTGGTAAACAGCTAAGATGTCTATATTTTAGTCTAGGTTTTAGTCCAAGACCTTAAAAGATATACCTCGAGGCCTCAAAAAGTCACCGTCCCTTGAAGGTTGAGAAGGACTGTCTTGCTGATCGTCAGAAAACATGCCCTTGGAATAGATGCGCTAAGCCTTAAAAAACGACCTATCACAAAGGCACAAAGAGTCCATTCTCCGATTTTTGAACACGTCTTTTTCTTCTTCTTCTTAACCGAGTTTACCAGCAGCGCGCCAGTCGTTCATCCTTTTCGCTGTTTGACGGTAATTGAAGTATCCAAGTGTAGTCAGGTCCTTCTACACCTGGTTTTTCCAACGGAGTGGAAGTTTTCCTCTTCCTCTGGTATTCCAGGCGGGTACAGCGTCAAATACTAGCAGAGCTGGAGTGTTTTCATCCATTCAGACGACATTACCTAGCCATCGTAGCCGCTGTCTCTGTTAACTCATCTGAATTCTGTCGCTACAATAACAACGAGGTCTAAGGTCCGTTACCACGAGCGTTAAGTCTAAGTTACCTGAACTGGCGCGGATTTTGAAGCAGCAAAAGGTTCTCCTTCTGTTTACAGCTACAAAAACGACCCAGAAGACAGATTATAGGAACTGAGGTGTTAAATGAGTAGACTTCGCTGGGCATGAAACATCATTTTATGTAGAAATATTATTCCAACAACAGCCGGTCCTACTTCCTTCCGAAGTTGCCCGTATTTTATTCGACCAAATCTTACTTTTTCGAAGAGGTAAATGTTTTTGGACTCTTAAACTCACTTTCTAGTCAAACTCTCCCTTTATCTACCCTTTATCTCTCTCTCTCTCTCTCTCTCTATCTATCTATCTATATCTCTCTTTCTCTCTCTCTTTCTCGGCCTTAACTAAAACAACCTAGCCAGCCAAGAATATCTTCAGAACTTATAATAATATAAGAACAATATTAGCTTTAATGCCATTGCGAGTATAAAATTGTTTCATTTTCATTTCGACGGACGAAAGCACTTCAAGAAAGGCTCCTTATTCCTTCCTTATTTCAATTTTCGCCCGAGCAAAAGCTAAAACTCAATGTAAGTCCACCTAACCACATTAAGCTAAACGCATTAAAATTAAATAATTTCTGAGTCTATTTAATACCGTGAGTGTAACCCACCCACACACTGGATGGTCTAACAATTGAATCACCCGAAAGTGGCTGAAATAATATAGGTCGAATTGGAAATTATGCAAAAACTTTCACTCACCTGTAAATTTGTCAATTGCAATAATTTGCTCATCCGAACTGCTCCAAACCGATGACAATGTCAGCGGTGAATCGAAGCAAATGATGTCGCCCACAGAGAAAATCGTCTGTAGCCCACGAATACGAAGTATAACACAGGAGACGGAGGAAGCGAACATGTCAAACGCACAAAAGCCGCCAAGCAGTTGGGAAGGAAGACGCACCCGTAAGTCGGCGGATGATATAATAGAAGCAAGCGGCCGGAGGCAGCATCAACAACAGTATTAGCAGCGACAAACGCCAATCAGCAGCAGCCGCAGCAACCGCAACATTGGCATCAGTAACAGTTGACCGAATTGCATTTTGCATGCGACGTGAATTGACGCACAGATGAGGCACATAGAAATCGAAAGGACGTACGCACAGAACGGTGTGCGTAACGGTGATGTTTAAGACGATATTCCGATTGTAGGTGGCCGTTGAGTTGGAGGCGCAGATGTTGCGGTTCACAGTTTCGGGTTATTTATGCGAGAGAGAAACAATGATAAGAAAAAAGTTAATAAATTATAACAAAAATATATGAAAAAAAAATTTTTTTGTTGGTAATATCGAAATAAAAATAATTATTTTAATACGAGGGTGGGATTCTAAGAATAAAATTTTCAAAAGCAAAAAATTTTCAGACACCGCTGTCAGTTATATAACCAATATATAACCATTTTATAACCAAAACTCGATTTTTTATATTACATCGTTTTTCCTTCGCTTGTAAAACCTAATACACTATAATTTTATTTTATTTTTTATTAATTCCAGAATTGAGACCATTATTTATATATTAAGAATGCATGACCTGCGATCCGTCTTAATAAAAAAAGAAAAACTTTAACTTCGGTTATAACCTAGATTTATTGAAAGATTATCGAATTCCTTAAGATATCGTTTCAAAATGATGTACATATGTATATACCTTTTTGTCAAAGAACAGACGGACATTTCAGGTTTAGGCTTGGTCCCTTTTTGCCCTTAAATTATAGTAAAGATAATTTCAACTTTACTGATGCATTCCCACCAAAGTCGACAAACTCTTGCTGACCGTTCTTCGGATACCCGTTATGTGAAATACTTATATCGCGAGGAGATCGCGACTCCACGAGATGGAGTTTCTATTAACTCGTAAGTTGATAATTCCACGATATTGACTTCGAGCACTGGAATTGATGGCATAAATATGTGCAAAAGTAAAAGCCTATTCATTGATCTTTCTTGCTTCTTCACTGCAAGGAGCCTAAAACTTTGTGCTGCTAAATTCACAGCGAGCTTTTCCGCCAATTGGGTGAAGGAATGCAGTCAACAATTGTATCGATGATGTTAAAATCCCGTCAATGAACAACCTCAAAATTTTTTGACCTTGTACACAATCACTTCGCACAAGATCGCGATCAAATGCAAAGTACAGGACTGCAACAATTTCCTCAAGTGGTTAATCAGTAGCACCTAAAGCTACTTACAAGATGATATAATAGAAGACGAATACTAATCAGAACACCTCCATAGTGAGGTCCGCATGCTTACGGTTGAGGAACATGGTGCACTTCTCTCCAAGCAGTTTCTGCTGGAACTGTTTCCGCAGATACAAAAGAACCTTTCTACAGTACGTCGACGAACCTTAACAATATAACGTAGAGATTTCAAACGGGAATAATTTCATGCATGTACTGAACATCATTCACAGCGGAACCATCAAAACCTTCATTGACTTCCTCCAACTGGATGGCGTCCTTGGAGTCGAAACACCACCCATCGCAGACCCTGAAAGTTGACGATTAAAACTGGAGTGTTTATAACGCTACATTTTAGATACTGTAGTAGGTTAAACTCTAATTCATCCAGAATAGACTCTGACATGGTCCTACAAAACATATTTCCTACGTGCAAAAAGTCTCCGAATGATCTGTTTGTATGCCCCGTTAAACCCACTGACTAAGCATTTCATCTTTATGTCTGACTTTGTCGCATCCCGGACCCAACGCTAAATGATTTCGTTGACAAATAAACCTCAGAACAGAGGTTTTGATCTTGAAATATCGGACTATGTATTCCTGTCATATCGAGATCCATCCCATATAGGAATGGCTTTAAACTTTTATAACACTAGACGACGAAGATATGATATATTTACTCGGCTTTCACCAGACAACTTGAGTTCTGCCTGTCATATACATACCCATTTGGCGCCTGACTTCTAATGAGGCATATCCAGTAGGGGTATATAACCTTTTGAGTCCGAGGTTATTTTGAGATGTTAAGGAATATACTATTCTTGTTGATTTGTCCACAAAGTAAGAAGTTCGCTTTGCTTGCTTTACGAAAAATATGCCATTTAATCGATGATGTGTAAACAATGCCAAGGAACCCAATTTTGACATTGTCATATAATTTTTCGTTTAAATTTTTAAAGCCAAGTCTTTACTTCGACTTGATACGATTCCGACTTCGTTTTGCTTTAGTGGACCCGAGTGCCGTTGGATGCCATGCTACTCACGAGGGACATTTGTAAATACGGAAGGAAGTACTAATCTCTACATAACTGGAACGGACATGGATCCAGATCCGGCCAAACGCTATCAACTCGGTGTACTGTTGCTACAACGACAGTAACTAACTCCGTCAGGACTTACAATTTCTACACAAGTTGAGTCTCAAATCAGTCCACTTAGTATCACATTACATTCTTATTAAATCTCAAAAATTTATGAAAGGTGCACTGCAACTGCATAGCCCTAACCTATACACACAAACTTAACACTAAAAGTGCAGAAAAAGCTGAACAGAAAACTCTTAAGGCAACAGCACTCACCTTAGTTGGAAACGTGTTCTTCGATTCTGCCACTGACAGCTTGATGTAATCCTCGGCATGTTTAACTCCAGTCGTATCCCTTAAGCTGATGGCAATCATGTTGTTTGTTTCACGCGGCAGATTTATCTATGTAAGCAGAAAGAGCAACATAAATAACAAATAAAATTATATAACAAAAATCATACCATACACAAACATACATATAAACATGGTTGTATATTCACATACAAAGTATGTATGTGTGGAAGTCATACGAAAAGTGCATAAAGTTTAAACCGAAAACTAAAAAATAAAAATTCTGCATAAAAATATGGGAAATGCGTTGGAAAGTTTTAGTAAAAAAAAAATGTGGCAAAATAAAATCGAGAAAATATATGTAAAAACTTGGCCATGCTGCCATGCACACGCTCTCTGCACGCTCATGTGGCTGCATGGCTGACTGAGGAAGCTTCAGAAAAAAAGGAAACTTCAAAAAAAAGAAAGAATTGAGCGGAGAATAAACAACGTTAAAGCTATAGATATGCAGACTGCGAACTATGCTGGGGCACTGCACAGCAAATGAGAACAAGCCCGGTCACACTCAGCCAAAAGCGACTTGCATGTATGTATGGAAAATGCTGAAGCATTCCACGCTTTGCTTATACGGCTTCAAACTTTGCAAATATTTCCGCAAGAGGACAAAACGTTGTGCATTTTTATTTACAGTTTAACTTGATGCCGTTGTCATATAGAGCAAATGTCCTCTTAGCTGCACATAAACCCGGTAGGAAAATTTTAGTTGCAGAAAATTTAATTACACTCTCAACAAATCTGAAAGAAAAATTGGCTACTAATGTGCTAAGAGGTCTTGAGGGCTATTTGAGGCATGGTTTCGAATTTGAGTTCAAAAATTTTCCATGACCTAAAGCTATTTTGTGGCGGTTGTCGTTATAGTAACAGTTTTCTAGTTCCCATTAGGGTGGTAAGGTTCATATTAATTGTCATCGAGGTCAACCAAAGGTATACCCAGGAAACATGCCGTTTCGACGGAAAGCTACACAGGGGTCACTCTCGATTCTCGCGGCAACTCATCTGTAATGGGTGGTTATTTAACTCCAAATACGCCATTCACTGAGAGGAAGACGGTGAAAGTGTTTATGGCTCCACTGTGAATGGCGGTCAGTACATGTCAGAAGTTAGTTGCATCCGAAGTCTGGTCGACTTATTGTCTTGTGCAGTCGATGTAGTTGAAGAAGGACCTCTTTATACACCTAGGAAACGGTTCCGCTTCAAGCAGATGACTGAAGGAATGGTTTCCACGAAAATACCCCAGGAGAACTGCTTGGAAAGGAGTTCAGTAAGTTCTTTAACTGGGAGCATACAGGCCTCACTGTATAGATGTTCGATAGAAGACATCAAGAGGCATCCTGTTATAGTTCAGAGGTCAGTATTCTGGCATATCTAAAGCTTCATGGTCTGCGTTTCAGTGCATCCAGCGACCATATTGGTGCGGTATAGTTAAAATCCGGCCAGCCGATTGCCTTGAATGTTTTCAACAACGTTACTTTGTCTTTTCCCCATGTGCTGCTGGCTAGAGACTTGAGGATTTTTTTGCGGCTCTGTACTTTGGCAATTAACGCGGTCGTCTGAGGGACCTTAGGGAATCTTAGAGTTATTGAAGGCCGGTTCTACTTTACCGGAATTGAGATCTAAGCCCGGATCGGTAAGTTACAGCTATTTTTGACATTATAGTTGTTGTTTTTGTAGCGATAGAAAACATTCCTAAAGTAATTTCGTAGCATGACGACGATTTGACAGTCCTTGTCCGGTTAAAAATCCGGATCCATTCTTGATACTTAGAATCGACTGTCTTGGGAACGGTTGTCGTTTTAGTAAATGGCGCCTACATTCTTGACAAAACACAAAAAATCCTGAGCGTTATGAAATTTTTACTACCATTTTCATTAGTAGGAAACAGTCTCTAACATCACAGTCGTAAAATGACTGTAAACTAGTCTTATATTTGATATATATAAAAATGAAATTTATATTATTTCTTTAAGTAAGGGTACATTTAAAAATGCTATATATTTCATTAAAAATTTGATACATACATTGTATGTATGTCTATTTGCTATCAAAAGCAGACGTTTGCATTGCTCACAGGGTTTGCATATTCATTGCTTCTATTTGGCTTTAAGAACATTTAAACCCACACATACAAAGAAAACTCTACAAATTTCAATGCTAGGATTTGACGTTGCACACTTGCAGAATTTGCCATTTAAATTTAAATAAGTATGCGGCACCGCCTTGTCAGTCTACTACACTCTCTTCTACGTCATTTACGAGCGCATCAAATCGAATATGCAGTGGGCGGTTTCGAGCTTATGGCAGTTTAGTTTTGCTAGCTTAACACTGGCGGCACAGAAATGTCCATCATTGTGGCCAGTGGAAAGTAGCGTGGCAAAAAATTAAAAAAAAAAAAAATTTAAAAAAAAATTAAAAAAAAAAAATTAAAAAAAAAAATTAAAAAAAAAAATTAAAAAAAAAAATTAAAAAAAAAATAAAAAAAAAAAAATTTTTTAAAAAATTAAAAAAAAAATTTTTTTAAAATTTAAAAAATTAAAAAAAAAAATTTTTTAAAATTTAAAAAATTAAAAAAAAAATTTAAAAAATTAAAAAAAAAATTTAAAAAATTAAAAAAAAAATTTTTTAAATTAAAAAAAAAAATTTAAACTTAAAACAAAAAATTAAAAAAAATTAAAAAAAAAAATTTAAAAAAATATGAAAAAAATTTAAAACAAAAAAAATTATTATTTTAAATTAAAAACCAAAAATTAAAAAAAATAAAATAAACAAAATATGTGTTGTCATACGACCACATTGCCCAGAAGACCAGCAGGCGATAAACTTTGTGGAAAAAAAAACTTTCGAAGTCACGCCGAAGTGTGTGGAAAAATGTAGCAAAACTCTTATTATATAAATAAAAACTCCTAAAGCTGTTATTAAAACTCATGCTATATAATAATGTGACTATTTTGCAATTCAACTCACCGCAATTGTGAGGTTACTGCCAATTTGTACGTCCACAATATCCTTGCGCGACAAGTCATACTTCAAGCCATTGACATCCTCAATATTGTGCGAGAATTCATTGCCCAAATTGTCGTGTAGCGAAATTTTCAATACGAAATTCATGCCACGTGGTATTTTTGCCTCGCTTTGCTTCAAGCGCGATGTGGGGTAGGCCAGGGTAGCCAAAATATATTGTATATTCTTCACTTCAACGCCGATTGGCAGGGTTTGTTCGAACGTTTTGGCCTACAGTGGAGCGAATTGAAGTTAGTATTTCCATAATACATAAGAATCAACAGACTGAAAAGGCTTACAATAATCAAATCGCGTCCGAGCGTATCCTGTGTGCGCACAACACCGTCGGTGGACACCTTAACTATGCCAGTGCTATCGCTGTCCAGTTTGTATAAAACGTCATCCAAATTGGCCTTCAGTTGTAGCGTGCTGCGCGGCGCTACTAAAATCCAGTCCATTGTTATGTGTTTGGGCGACTCAAGTTCCAATATCTTGAATACTAAAAAAAGTTATTGTTAAAAAAATATTAAAAATCAAAATATTTTTTTAAGTTAAAAAATAATAATTGAAGAAAAAATAATTAAGAAAAATAATTAGAACTTATTAAATAATTAAAAACAAAATAATGCAAAAAACAGTAATTAACAGTAATAGAAAAATGTATTAATTAGAAAAAAATATAGAATTAAATTAAAATTTAATTTAAAAAATTAACTAATTTTTTTGTATTGAATAAATTTAACATATATAAAATTAACATATACATATGTATGTATATAAAAAATAAAAATTACGAAAAAATAAATTTAAAAAAAATTGATAATTAAAAAAGGTAATAAAAAATTATTAAATGTAAAATGTTTAAAAAAGTTTTAATAAAAAAATTAAAGAAAGTAATAATTACAAAAATTAATCAAAAATTTAAAAATAAATTTAAAAAATTAAGAAAAATTAATTAAAGAATAATAATTAAAAAAACCTTAAACGAAATTTATTTTAAAAAATTAATCTTAATAAAGAATAAAAACCTTAATTAAGAAAAAATTTGTTTAAAATATGTTATTAAAAAGTAATTAAAAAATAATAATAGAATGTAAATTGCTCAAAAAGTTTTTTTTAATTCATATATTTAAAAAATATATATTAAATAAAAAAAAATAAGAAAAAGTATATCTAAAAAATATTAATTAAAATTTTAATAAGAAAAATAATTAATTAAAAATTATTTTAATAACTAAATAAAAAATTGAACAAATTCAAAACCAGTAATTTAAAAAATTATTAATTTTAAAATAATGAAATTAAAATTTAATAAAAAAAAACTTTAAGTAAATAAATGAAAAAGTTAAGAAAAAATTAAACAAAAAATAATAGTTCAGATAATAAGAAGAAAGTATTCAAAAAATTTAATAAAAATTAAGTAAAAAAAATATTAGAACAAATTATTTAAAACTAAATAGCTATTTATATAAATTTAAAAAATTCAAAAAAAGATTTAAAATAATTTTTAATTAAAATGTAATACAATAAAATCAAAATTATATTAATAAAATGAATTTGAAACACTTTTTTAATAAATAAATTAAAAAATATACAAAAAAAATTTAATTTTAATAAATTTTATTTTAATTATTTTTTTAATGTTATTATAATTTTTTTTTAATTTTTTTTTTAATTCATACATATACATACATACGTATATAAAGAAATAACAAAATAAATAAAAAAATTATAATTAAATTAAAAAATAAAAATGATAAAAACAATCATTTAAAAATTATTTAATTAAAAAAAAATGTTTAAAAAATTTTTAAATAAATAAATTAAAAAAAAACATTAGTTAAAATAATAATAAAAAAAACTTATTTTAACTTATTTTAAGAAAATTACTAAAAAAATATATAAAAAAGTAGTTTAAAAAATTAAATTTAAAAAAATTATAATTAAAATAAAAAATAAAAATAATTAAAAAATCATTTAAAAATAACTAAATTACAAAAAAATATATAAAAAAGTAGTTTAAAAAATTAAATTTAAAAAAATTATAATTAAAATAAAAAATAAAAATAATTAAAAAAGCATTTAAAAATAAATAAATTACAAAAAAAAATTTAACACAATTTAAAAAAATAAATAAATAAATAAAATAAAAATATAATGAAAAATTTGAATGAAATTACAATAAAAATCGAATATTTAATACAATATGTGTGTATGCATGTTTCACTTACCGACAACTTCCACCGAGTTCGTTATTTTCTGACCGGTTGATAACTCGACTGTGGCTTGAATTTTAACCTTTCCGGGATTTAAAGCTTTGACACGCACTGATATCAGATCCGTGGTATCGTATTCAACGCCTAAATAGCAAAAGAGCGGAAAATTAGTTTTAATAACAACTTGCCAAGGCTAGTAGATTTATTTTTTGCATAAAATTGTCAGTTTCGTATCTGTGCCTGAACGCAAGCTCTATCAAGCAGGCTCATCAGAAAACATCAATGATTTTCTGCGAATATTTTGTGAACATCATTTGTAGCTTTCCAAAAAGATGTCGTATCGAAATATTCGCACCACTTTACTTGCAATTGCCAAGGATGTTACTAAACACCTTGAACAACAAATGCATGCGAAAGCATTTTAGGCACACCTACATACATGCATGCATATACAGTTATATGCACTTTATTCCCATTTACGTACCTGAATCCGCAAATACATTGTAAATGTCCACCACATCCGGTTGATTTGTTGCCCAAGTCACACGCATATTCTCCAAAGTGCCCAACACCATGGGCGAGAGATCAGGCACACCTGCAATTATTTACATTTATATGCACACATACGAGTACATTAGCAACGCTTATCTACTGGGCAGACAATGCCCAATGGGAATAAATATTTCCTATATTATATACATATGTATATATGTATAGAAAGGAGGAGGAAAGGCATACATATGTATGCATGGCTACTAACCCCACACAGCGGCCGGCATCACTGCGCCGCTACGTATGCGCACTAACGGTGTCTTCACTTGTATATTCACAAACGGTACGACATGCACTTCCACTGTGTCAGCGGATATGACCACTTCTTTGCCATTTCCGGGATTTGTCATAATGCATTTACCGGTGATTTTGGTTGTGCCCAGCTTATGCGCCGTAACAATAGCCGACTCCATTGCTGCAATTGTTAAGTGATAAGGTCATAGATTATGGCATGTAACAAATGCATGCATAAAAGTCAAGTACGGACAGGGGTGCACAAACTTACAAATAACTTTTCTGTCATGCACATAATAGACAATGTTGACATCCGGTTGTGGTCCACCGTGGTAGTAAATTTGTAGACTGGAACCCACTACCAGTGTGGAATTGCGTGGATAAAGCCGTAGTGGTGGGAATACCTGTGAATGATGTTGATGAGAAAAGTGCAAAAGGAAACAGCAATGTATGTTAATGAGTGGAGGAAAGTGAAAATGTCTGCGTATGTACCTGCACATTGACTGGTTCACTGCCAACCTTCAAATCTTCACTGCCGGCTGTAAAGACAATTTTCGTCTCACCAAGGTTATTGCCCGTTATGATGTATCTAAAGGTGTGGGATAATAAATATGTTTAAAGTGCCTGCTTTTTAATTATTTGTTACACAAATTTACTTGACTTCGCCTATCTGCAGATCGTGTTGCTCGCCCAAGCTTACACTGAGTATATCCGCATTAAATATCTCCTCGGACAATTCGTACATATGCAAGTTGAAGGGATCGATTTGCAACAAATTGTCATTGGAGTCGTAAAGCTTGACGATGGCTTCGATGGATTTTGTGCGCTCAACACGATCGGGTGCTTCAACGCGAATTGAGCCGATCGTAACAACCGATATTGAGAGATGCGCTGGTTCGGTCATTAGACAACGATCGATAACCTCGAGACGAGCCTGTAAAAAGCAACAACATCATGCATATTAATTAAGTGTAAAAATCAGAATATTAAAAAAATAATAAATAAAATTAAAAAAAAAATTTAAAAAAAATAATAAAAAAATATGTAATAAAAAAAAAATAATAAAAAGAATTAAAAAAAAAATAAAATAAAAAATTAAAAAAAAAAAATAATAATAAAAATTAAAAAAAAAATAATAAAAAAAATTAAAAAAAAATAATAAAAAAAAATAATAAAAAAAAATTAAAAAAAAATAAAAAAAATTAAAAAAAATAAGAAAAAATATTTAAAAAATAAAAACTAAAAAATAAACCTTGGAAAATATGGTATGCCAAATTCTATGACAATATCTTGTTAAATAAAAAAGTTTTCTATACAATGACATGATTGTCATAGCTCAGTTTGTATGGCAGCTATATGTTATAGTTCTCCGATATCGCCAGTTCCGACAAATAAGCTGCCGCTTGGGAAGGAAAGGGCATGTGCAAAATTTCAGATCGATATCTCAAAAACAAAGGGACTAGTTCGCGTAAATACAGACGGCCGGACACGGATAATAAACGACTCAGCTCGTCATGCTGATCATATATATATACATACATAAATATATTTTTTTATAAGGCCTCGACATTTCCTTCTGTGTTACGAACTGCGTAGCACACTTCATATACCCTGTTCAGAGTAAAAAACAATAAACATAATTTACTCACATGTCCCACACGCAACGGTGTAATGACAAGCTCCTTCTCCTTGGCGTCATATTCCACACTTACAACGTTTTGGTCATATAACTCAAAATCGTAGAATCCACTGCCCTGAGTAATTTGTATGCGTTCGCGTCGATTCTTGGCCATAAAAATGCTCACATGATCGCTGGGGAAAAGTGTGCTGTTCACAGCCATAAAGCGTATTTCGTTCTCTATAACTGGTGTATACATCTCACCTGTCTTGGCCTGAAAAATATTTTAATTAACAACAAATAATACCGGTGCTACAAAAACATTAAAACTTACATTCTTCACAGCGAAATTTGGTTCTTCGGGATAAATGTTATGTTTTTTCAGTACCGTTGCATCATAACGCGTTACTATGCCTTTGATACGGAAATTTTGTGCCACATTCGCTATAGTGGTGATAAGCACATCACGTGCAGGCAAGCGCACACCCTCATACAGTTCTTCTTCGGTACGACGATAATGCATTATGGCGTCCTTTTGGTAGCGTTCGTCGCCGGCGTTAAATTCCCAGTCAATAAACAACGAAGTGATATTCATCAATTTGCGATTTTTCGAATCTTGCACCTCAATTTCGATTTCGAACTTGTCATCGCGCTCTTTTATGTGCAACAATGAATTTTTCACCTCCATTGGACACGAAGTACGCAACTGTTCGGTAGCATACAGATTGAGGAAACGTGGCTTCACACAGTGTATTGTAGTGACAAAGTTCGAAATATACGGTTGGAAATTGGAGTTGCTTAAAGCGTTGTGTATATTGAAACTTAATGTGGTTTTGCCAATTTTCAGGCACATCACATTGAAGACATGCAAGGGCTCTTGGGTGTCGTAGTTCATTTCGCTAACCTGAGCGACGGCACTATCGTATTCCACCGATTTGGTTAAGTCACTTTCCAAAGTAAACATTTTTTGTGGACCATTCTCATAGATTACGTTACGTGACGCACCAATTGGCAATACAACTTCATTAGCGCTTGGATTTAACACTGCAAGCGGTTCGAACACACTTAGGGTCACCTCATCTTTGAGTACACGATCTTGGAATTTGTAAGATATGCGCAAATTAGTTAAGCCAACAGCAGTACTGCGTAGATGCACAACTTGGCAGGCGTCATTGAACATTTGCGTGGTCTGCTCATTCGTGTCCACTTGGAAGATCTTGTTGGAAAACTCAAAATCGAAGACGAGATTTTCGCAACGTGTGTAGGGCACAAGCGTTTGATTTACGTTTGCATACACGGCTACATGCAGACGCACATAATCTTTCAGCGCAGTTTCAAAGTTATATTGGATGATTTCCAATTTAAAGGGCGGCACAAAATACACATCCGCTTGGCGTGTTATTTTCGGATTCTTCGAAAGTGCCACCTTAATGCTGGCATGTGTGGCGAGTAAAGTGCCTTCTTCCAGCGTGTCCGTTTGCGTACGCTTACCATCTGTGTGACGTATAACCGTGGTGGCAAGGCCAGTTTGTGAGATATGTAGAGTGCGTTGGTTTTGCGAATGCCAGGTGTATAGTCCATCGCCACCTCGTGCGTGGAATTGTATTTTTTGCACTTTGGACACATTTGGATCGAAAGGTAGCACCACTTTACTGGGTGAAAGCAGCAGTTCACTATGTATTTGCAACTCTGCTTGGGCAGTCAGCTGTAAAAATGAACAGGAGTTTAAAATAAATTAAGTTAAAAAAACTAAAAACATATACCTCTTTAAAGTAACCATAGACTGGCGAAATGCCCTGACGTATCGCTTCACCATATATGCGACTACCATTTTTATTTTTCTGTATTATATAAAAGAGCACCTCATCGAATTCCGATTGCATGGCATATTGTGAGCCCAATGTGATCTTTTTGTCATCGCTAAAAGAGTAAAAATGAAATACAAAAACTGTTTTAAACACAGGAAAAAATTTTAACTTCGGCTGCACCGAAGTTCACAAGATCTTTATCTTTTTATTTCGAGCATAAGCCCTTTTCAGGGTATAAAAATAAACACAATTATACCGTGTGTACAAATCCAGCGCTATTTCATGCTTCTCTCCCTCTACTGTTATCCAATTGTTGTGCGGCAATAGGCTAAGGCCCAAACGTACGGGCTCAGCAACCGTCACGCGAGCACTAGGTGTTGAAGCTTTCACAATCGCGCTATCTAAATTACTGTTTTCCTCGTCAATGGGCGCATTGCGATCACGCAAAACCACGGTTGTTGTGCCAAGCTTTAAAGCAGTTATGCTGGTGCCTTTTATTGTAGCCACATTAGTATTTTCAATTTCCAGAAAATATTGATCATTTAACGAAATCTCTTGAAGCTTGCCCTTTTTCAACTGTAGTATGCGGAAATTAATTTTATCACCAGATAGCAAATGTACATCCGATGGTTCGAGTATGATATTAGCAAGCACATTAATATAAACTTCCATTTTTGGCACATGACTGTACTCGGGGTGAGGTATGCTTATGGTTACCTAGAAAAATTGGCAATGAATGTGACAAAAGTATTAATTACATATATTGGTATAGCATACCTTAGCAGTGCCCGTGTTGATACCCTCCAGCAACACCATGTAACCTTTCATACGTTGTGCCTCGAATTTTTCTAAAGCCGGTGGTACCGCATGGTAAGGGCTTTCGCCAAATGTTAAGAACCTTAAAGCTGGTGCAAAATTTTTACTTCCACTACGTCCGCCCAAGGAAGAGATTACCCAGCTAAATTCAATTCCTTCCAAAGAAGTAAACTCATTGCCTTGAGAGTCTTCGGCACGCAATTCGAAGGTTTCCGGCGCTTCTTCAAGAAACAGTTGTCGGGTGGTTGTGCGCACACCCAATTTGTCGATAACATCAAGTATGACATCGCAACGCAGCGATTCGCCAGTAGTAAGATCCTCCGCCAATACAATGGCTGCATTATGTCGACGTTCACGTGTTAACACTGTCACTGTTGCACGATATGAGCATTCACTTTCTACATCTTCATATAATGGGGTGATAAGTATTAAATCTTGCCGTGATGATGTCCTGAAAAATGTATGTTATTAATATAACAGTTCGGCGTGGAGCAGCTGTGCGCGAAATTATTGCCAGTTGAGGTTAGATTTGGCGCATTTCTGGCGCCAACTATATGAAACAACTTAACGCAATTTACCATTTAAAACATCCTTTTTCAATCACTTCCAATGTAAAATTTACTGATATTTGGTTAAATATCGGCAGTAGCACGCGAGGATAATTCAACTTTGTTGATGCTACCGCACTGCTTAGAGCCACAATGGCAAACAGTACCCAAAAGACTTTGCACGCCATTTGAGCACAATTTGTTAGAAGAAAACTTTTAACTTTTTGTTGATGTTTATTTATTGAAACGTTTTTTGCTTAATTACAATTAAATAATGTAAATAATTGTGTTGTTTATAAAACCGCGAGGTATTTTGCAGGAAATACTGTACAAGTTCTCTGCATAATTTGTCGCTCAAATTGAATGAAAATAAACCGGCACAGTGTTGCAAAAAATTCAAAACCCAATAGGAATTTCGAAGAATTTGCACACCAATTTTATAGCGGGATTCTGTAACCAGTCTCTAGTCTCTATTTGAGACATTTTGAGGCAAAGTCTCAATTTGAGACTAGTTACTATTCACTAAACAGTCTCTAGCGTTAGTCTCAAAATATTGAGACCTGGTAGTTAGCCGGTCACAAAACTAAAAAGAGCTCTTGTCTGTCATTTTGAATATACTGAATAGAGATCATCATAGATATTAATCGATTGTCGTATTTTTATATTTTGTAAGCAACTCAAACACGAAAAAGTTAAAAATGAATAAATTTTACATAAATTTCGTAAATATTATGAAACAAAGTCAACATATATTTTCATTTTTATTGATAACTATGGTTTTTGACGATGTTATAGATATTTTAATATTTGTTATCGACATATTTATTTCCATTCAAGTGTAAAAACATCTCTGAATGATGAAATAAATAAAATGTGGTACCCGCAAAACTCGGTGTTGTATCATCTGGAAAAAAACTCAAAACTACATCCAAAGATAACTGTTTGGCCCAGGTAACGCTGGGGAACTTTTAGTAGAAAATAAAGCGATTGGTAAAAAATCGATTAATTCTTTATTGTAAAATTAAGAATATTGTTACGAATTTACTCTTTGCTAGTTCACTTTGTTAGGTTCGTATCTCTGGATTGACAAATAAAATCAACACTGTTTAATTTAATTCGACAACTCTTTATTTCACAACTCGTCTACACTATAGCAGTTTACTCTTAGCACTGATTGATTACGTTGGCGCTGCCACGGCTTATATAGCCACGCACTTCTCGCTGATGCCGACGTGTCCTTCTAGAATATCGCGTCTGGAAATTACCAGAACATACGGCTATAGCCACGCACTTCTCGCTGATGCCGACGTGTCCTTCTAGAATATCGCGTCTGGAAATTACCAGAACATACGGCTATACGGCGCCAGACGCAAGCAGACAGTCGCGGCGCCAGACTCAGCAATTGTTTAACTAGACAAGCAGACAGTGCGGCGCCAGATGTCTACAACAAGGCAAATGCTATTCCATATACCTACAGCTATTGTTCATAATCAGGGATGCATATAGCAATACAAATAAAACTTAATACTACTTTTTGTAACAATATTATAAAATTTCACACAATGAAAATCGTACAAGAAGAATTATGTTTTAAAAATTTTTTAAAGTATTCATTCAAAAGACATTTATGACAAGGACTAACGATAAGAACTAACTAACTAACGATAAGACACTATCAAAATTACAATCGCTAATTTAAGAACAAATTATCTTGAATTAAATAAAGCTAAAAAGTTGAATTTGTGCCACACATATTTAAGAGTTTTTAATAATTCATAACATTTTTAACTTTTTTTCAGTGTATGTCAATCAGCTGTTGTACGATAAATTTTTGTTAGTTGTATATTGAAGAAGTATGGTAGCATTGTTGGCATTTCTGTTTGCTGGTTTGTCAGCTGTTGATCTGTGAAAATTTCTTTTAACAATTTCTTAATTAAATTAATCAAAAAATTCGTGCAAAATGAGTGATAGTGAGTCGGACAGCAACGCAAAACAAACGAAAAGCAGTGGTGCAAAATTTAAACTAAAAAAGTTGGACGAAATAGAAAAACTAGAGTCCGGCGACATATGCGCCTACATATGCGAGCTGCATGAACTGCTCATAAAAAAAGACAATAAAATAAAAAAGTATAAAGACAAATATAAAGAAATCGTAAGTATATTTTGTAGACAAATTTTTTAGGTTCATAACTTTTATTTATTTGACAGTTGAGACAATTAAACGACGAGAAAGAAAATAGCAACTCCGATAAACCTACTAATTCCGCAAGTATTGAGACTAATTCCCCCGCCCCCATAGATGAAAAGCCAGCTGTAGGTAAGCGCTTTAAACATGTATTTCTTTAACCAAAAATTTAACATTGCAATTATTTTTTGCGGTAAAAAATATTGTTTAATTTTTGCTCGCCACTGCTGCCACCAGTGCTGCACCACGTCCGGAACCGTCTTCCGAGAGCATTAGTTCATAATTTATTTTCGGATTTACCAATTTTTGCATTGCTTCGCGCAGATAAGTGTCGAAGTGCGGATGAAGTCGGTAAACGGAACCGTCTACACCGACCACGACATGTGGCTCAGCTATTTTATTTATTAAACCACTTATACCCACTGCCACCAAGTTGGCAGCGCGTTTCGAAATGCATTCACAGATATATTTTAGCTTCTGACAATCTTCCACTGAGACATTCTCCAAGCCAAGCAACTCTTTGAGTATGTTGCGGGTTTGTAGGAAAGCGGGAAAAGTGTCGTTTTCAATTTCAGAAATAAACCGTGTTTCAACACAGCCTGCGTTGTCTTTGAGTATATTTGTCAAACGTTGCTTTTCACCGCTTCGCACAAATATTAAATTCTGAGTTATTGCATCGGCCAACACCAAGCGCACCAACTCGCCCAAATACATGCCTGAAAAGGTGAAAATAATTGGAATTGGTTTGATAACTAAAAACTTTCCGTTCAGCTGCATTAATAATTGTGAACGAGTACTGTATCATTAAATGATTACACAATATTTTGCTACAATATGCAACACATAATTAGTTGGCACACACATTCACCTGATATCATTTTTTCAAACAGCTGACCGCCGCGATTCAACGAATCCTTATCAACTTTACGATCATAATCTGTGCGCACAAATTCTAGTTTTCCGCTTTCGCCAAATGCACCCCATTCCGTATTCACCAATATATTCGGCTTATCAACTTTATATTCAGGTTCCAATAAATCGGCATTTTCCACACGTTCCACATAGCACGCATTACAACCCGTACCGATAATAACCCCAATGCGACATTCCGGATTGCGATGCGCGCAGGACATTAGTGTGCCAGTAGTATCGTTTAGTAGAGCCATGACATCGATCTCCAAGTCACCCCGTCGTGCAATTGCTTCCTTTAATAAACGCCCCACATCCTCTTGCTCCACACCTGCACACCGAAAACCTTTTGTCCAACGCGTTAACAGCGCTTCTGTCAACCCCACTTGTACGCATGGAAAGGAAAATGTAAAACCTAACGGCAAATGCTGATCATTCAATGCGTGCTCATCCACAAACTCGGCCAAGCAATTAGCAATGTGATCGAAAAGTTTGGTGCCGTGTCCGGTCATCAGTTCCTTATCTACGACGTATACTTTCGAATCAATCTGCGCCTCATGATGCCCCTGCAGTGAGACGCGCAAAACGCGGAAGTTAGTGCCACCCAAATCGAGCGCTAAATAATTGCCCTTCTCATCACCAGTCGGCAAATCTTGCACATATGTCATATAACACTTTATATCCGCCTGTTGGTGCGTGGCCAGCGTTAGCCCCTTCTGTATTTCACTGGTAAAACGTTTGTACAGTTCTTGTAGCTGTGAGTCACTGATGATGAACTCTTTTAGAAAATCCTTTAATCGTTGATCCTGCATTCTCGCTGTTGGTTGTTGTTTTTAGTTTGCTTGTAGCGTTTATTTTGTACTTTAAGAGCGCGGGTTTGAGCCAACTTGCACGGTAGGCGGTCGCGTATGTTATGAATGGTCGCTCAAAAGCCTCAAACTGCCTGCATATGCCCACTAAATGGACATGTATGTATGTACATAGTTAGTTTGTGCAAAAAAGTTCTGTTTTAAGACTTTACACAAATCTACTTGATAAGAAATCAACTTTTATTACATGCGAGTATTTGAAAATCTGTTTTCTAACGCACAGTGTTCACTTTTCGCTCTAACGAAGCACATAAATAATTGTGAACAAAAAAATAAAAATTAAAAGTTTCCTTACAAGCACTTGATTTAGAGCGTACAGTTTGTGCTGCAGTTATATGTTATAGTAGCTTGATCTGAACAATTTCGCCAGATATTGTGTCACTGTTTTGAAAAGTAATGCTTGCCAAATTTCATTAAGTTATCTTTTTATAAAAGTTTTCCTTAAGAAAACATGATTTTGTGCGTTTATTTTGTGCTATTATACTGTGCTGTAGTGGTCCGTTCTGAATTTTTTTTCCGTTATAGTGGCATTGCTTGTGATAAAAATATGTGGAAAATTTCGTGAAAATATCTTGTTAAATAAAAAAAGTTTTCCTTACAAGGACATGATTGCGATAGTTCAGTTTGTATGGCAGCTATATGTTATAGTGTTCCGATATTGGCGGTTCCGACAAAGGAGCAGCTTTTTAAGGAGAAAAAGATGTGTGAAAAATTTCAGAGCGATATCTCAAAAACTGTGGGACTAGTTCGCTTGTTTACAAACAAACGGCGATGGTTAAAGCAATTCTGCTCGCGATGCGGATCATTAATATATATGTACATATGTATGTATTTTGTAGAATCTTCGACATTTTCTTCTAAGTGTTACGAACTACGTTACAATCTTAATATAACCTGTTCAGGGTATGAAAGTGGCTTGGATTTTAGAGGTTCGTTTTTTATTATTGCCGAAAAGACTTCAAAATGTTAAGAGAAGACAAAAAATACAAAATTTACATCTGGTTAAGTCATTGCTGAATTTCGTGTATGTGTGTATGTGAAGTGGAGTGTTGTTGTAGTAGCGGCAGAATTCTGCCGAGTTAACAGTCCTTGGTCGGATAAAATCGGTGTGCAAAAATCTTCGATTAAGTACTAAAAAATATACCTAAAAATCGGTTTAGCCGTTTTTGAGTAATATTGGTGGCCGATATTGAACACTTCATTAAAAAAACGCGTTTAAAGTTCGCTATTATACTTTAAAGCACTCTGAAACACCTATTCGAAATTTCGTGTAACTTCGAAAATATTCACCGGAACGATATGAATTTTTCTGTGTGTATTCCTAAATATATGTAAATTAATAAAAAAAAAATCGTTTTTTTTTTTAAATTCTAACTGTATATAACCTCTTAAATCTTGCAAAGAGATCCCAAACAATTCCAACTGACAGTTCCAATTTATGCTTAGTACGAATTACCGCTAGCTTAGTAATTCTAGCAATGTCAGTTAATTAAAGTTCGAAAAATATTATTTACAAATACAATGTATGTATATCAGTTAATTGGTTTTCGAAAACCGCGCAACAGCACTTTTCTACCACAAATCACCCATTGTACAGTCTCATATAATAATAATAATTTCTACAAATAAACAAATGTGCGCGCAATTTCTCGCCGCATTAGAAATGTTTAGTTTTGGTGTAAAATTACATGTATATACACACACACAAACGCCTTTTGTGCACATGCGACCATGCTTACACATGTATGTGTGGATGTACTTGCCCTCTCACACTATACAATTAATTATCTGAAAATTTGATTAGAAAAATTACGTGTAGTAATATAAGAAAGCATCCTATATTGTCAATAAAACAACGAAGAACTTGGTTTCCACAAAAACTAGAAACTATTAAGCTAACTAGAACTGATAAGGAGCGCCAAAGCAAATACAACGCATGTCGCAGTAATCTCCGGTATTGTCGTCTTCGCTGCCATTTTTTCCCGTATTTATTTGTAAATATAACAGTAAAGTGCAGTGGCAAAACAGTAAAACTAAAATTTCATCCCCAAGTTATTATGGGCTGCATTTAACTAAGACGAGTCAAGTGGCCTCGCAGCATTTTATTTTTATTTTTATTTATTTATTTATTTTTTTTTTTCATTTTGTACAACCAACGACATACTTTGATCATTTATATGTAATTTTGTAAATATCTAGTTTACATTAGTGCCAATAAAGATAGTGCAAGGTGTATACATGAGCAGTTGCATGTCTTGCTTTTGACTTTACTCTTGACATGGCAAATTCCATTTGACTTTTTTATTTTTTAAATAATTTATTGCTTTAATATTTTCCTTTGTATGCAATTTCTGTATTTACTTTTGCTTTAGATAATGCTGCAGCTACTACCGTGGACAATTTTGTGGATGATATTCGTCGTGCCGCCGAACAGGCGCAAAATTTGAATGGTTTCGTCTATGAGCCCACATCTGGCCTGTACTATGATCAGAAGACCGGCTACTATTATAATGCGGTAAGATTAATAAATTTCGGCTATAAATGCGTAAGCGTTGCCTACACCAATAAAGAAGAAGAAGAAGCTTAATTAATAAACTTTTATTTTATAATATATATTTTCTCTATTATACATATACTTTTTTCTATTTTTCAACTAGGAATATGGTCTCTATTACGATGGCAATAACGGCTGCTATTACAACTACAATCAAGAGAAAAATGTTTTTGAGTTTCATTCGCAAGTTCAAGCACAGCAAAATCAGAAAGCTGCAGAGGTAAGTTCTTGGCATTTTTTGAAGCTTTAAATAGCCTGGTTGGCGAGCAGTTAACAAGCGTAGAGTTAAGTTTACTTTGATTCCATAGAAATGTTTATAGGCTCATGGTTCGAAATCTGTGGTAATTAGTAACAGTACTTAAATTAGTAACCAATCTGTGAGTAATTAATGAATTTTTGGTATACTTTTTTTACAGTAGTTAATAATGCTCGCACATTCGATATGTGTTGCATACTTTTAGGCTCATTCCTAATTCATGAACTATTGTAGAATAATTTTGCTATTCTGCTTATTCCAATAACAAAAAAAAAAAGAAAACTTGTATTAATATTATGACTCCAGATTTTAGCAATTCTTTTTATGCCCTTTCCAAGATATATTAAGTGTGTATCGAAGTTTGTAACACCCAGAAGAAAACGTGGGAGACCCTTTATATATATATTTCGTAAAGATGTATGGAAGACCGCGAAGCTGATCTATACACCTATAGGTAGGAAGGAAGGATTATTCACTGGCAAAATCCTTCAGGCCAATTAGTCTAATTTACTTACTACTTAAAAGTATGGAAAAGATCGTGGCTCATGAAATAAGGTCGAAGGAGCTGAAAATTGCACCCCTGCTTGTGAATCAGCATGCTTACAGAGCAGACAGAGCAACCAATACTGCTCTCTACCGGCTAACTTCAGAGATAGATAATTCGCTCGAAGGAAGTGAAGTGATGGTGTGCGCCTGACAACACGACCCACGAGAGCGTAGCCAGGGCACTGAAGAAAGGGAATGTGTACGCAGATGGATAAAGGCCGTACTGCGCCAGGATTCTTTTCGGTACTACAAGAGCCTGCCGACAGGATGGAGTGCTATCCCCCCCATTATGCAGCCTGGTCGTACGCGCGACCTACTAGTTCTGCTAACTGACAATGGGATCCGCTGTCAAGTTTACGTGGAAGACATTGTTATTATACCCAGAGGTAAGTTCCAGGACCTGGTTAAAGGATGATGCAGAGAGGTTGAGTGGAATATCAACCCCTCCCAGACGACCATCATTCCATTCTCGAGACGTAGATGCCTGCCGGCCTCAGCAACCCACCCCTGGATCATAGAGATGATCAACAGGTCAAATATCTTGATCTCACACTGGATTCCACTCTGTGGTGGAAGTAACGTGTTAATCTGACCATGGTTAAAGTGAATAAGGCACTAATGTTGTGCAATCGACCAGCTGGTAAATCCTGGGGTTGCAAGCCATTGGTCGTTAGGTGGTTTTACACCATGATCGTGCGACCGATAGTCATGTATGGGCCGGTGGCTTGGGCCTCAAAAGCTTCGCAGACTTTAGTAGGACTCCAACTATCGAAGCTGCAACGAATTGCATGCATCTGCATGTCGGGTACAATGCACACTTGTCCGAATGGCTGCACTTAAAGTCATATTCGAAGCCACACTACTTCACCACAGTAATCGGATCAAAATTAGATCAAATCCCTACTGAAGCAGGTATGTAGAGGGCGGCTGAATAGCCGAGCGGAACGTAACCAAGTACACCTCATCTCGGTGCCCGGTCATAGCCAGGAATGAACTGGCTGCTGAGCTCGCCCACTCCTGGGAGAGATCTGAACCCTTCATCCCGGTGGATCCCCATACCATAATATAACCTCAACAGGTTTAAATATGTAATCAACATCCCTAGGAACAATTCTGCAGACGCAGGTTGAAGGCCCTTGGATCCATGTTTCCAGATAGGGATCACATCGCTTCGCTAGCACCTAGCAGTATATTGGACTTTATTAATATGCTGGGGCTAGGTGAGTCTTCTTGATTTAGAAGAGGGCACATTAGGTCACGGTACATTCCTCCTTTACCAACCTCTGTTTCTGTTTGTCAGGAGTTTCTAGCTAACTAGTGTTTTCCAACTAGTTCAGTATTCTTCAGAACCTTTTCCGACTACTTTAAGGTTAACTGCTCGCCCAATTAGTGCTAGAAATAAGTAATTTTACAAAAACTAAACAAATTTTTTTACTTAAGCGTTAATAATTTTTGTATGCACTGGGTATATTTTCTCCTCTCTTGCAGCGCAACAACGCCAGTGATAAAGATGTGCTAACGAATTATGTAAATAATTCACTTTTAAAACGTTTTTCAAAACTTAACATTAACCGAATGCGTAGCAATGCATTAGGTAAGCTTGGTAGCGTGAAATGTCGATGAAAACGCGGATTTCTTTTCTACTGTTGCAGGATGATTTCGATGCGGACGAGATGGTGGCGTTCGACGAGTTCGGCGGCGTCATAACCGACCAAGAGCGGCTGCGTAAAATCAAAGAGGAGCGACGCCAAGAACAAGAAGACGAGCGCATGTGGCGTAGAAAGAAGAAATCAAAGAGCACAAAGGCTGCCAAGAGCGAGAAGCATGCCAAATCAAAGAAGCGCAAGCATAAATCGAAGAAGCGTAAACGCGCACGCAAACACAAGCGTGCGTCGAGCGATTCCTCGGCCACTGATGACGAGAGTGATGAGCAGACAAGCAATAGGAAGCGTAAGAAGCGTGTGCGCAGGCGCAGGTCTTGTGACGTTGAGGACGGTGAGTTGTCTGAGTCCAGCAGCAGCAGCGACAGCAGCAGAAGTGAGAGCGATAGTGAGGATAGCCGTAGCAGTGGTGATGTTGATAGGTATGCGGAGGAGAAGGAGGGCAAGGGAGTTGCTACTTTTGCTGGCGGTGGGCGCTTTCAAGGTTTGTTCGTTTTTTTTTTTAATTTAATTTAAGAAATGAAAAGAAATTCGCGTTTAAGTCCAACTTAGATGCCTTTATATTTAGAATCCTTTGAAATACAGTTCTTCATATAAAAAAGAAACTTCATCACCTTTTAGATATAGCCAAAAAGTATCCGCCTTCGCTGCGCATAATTGTGCAGGAAAGCAATTTGGAGGCTCTCAAGGTGGGTAGTCTGAGCTTAATCACATATAAGGGCGGCAGTTTGGGTCGCGAAGGCAACCACGACGTCATAATACCGGATGTGAATGTGTCCAAGGTGAGTCGGCTGCATTTCCGAAACATAAAATTTAAATATTTTACAACTTGAATATTTCCCCAGCTACACATGCGGTTCCACTACGATCATAAGCAGAGTATTTACAAGTGCACCGACCTGGGCTCACGTAACGGCACTGTGCTGAATGGTACACGCATGTCAGCTTCCAAGCAAGAGAGCACCGAGTGTGATTTGGTGCACGGCAGCGTCTTGCAGATCGGTCAAACGAAGCTGTTGTGTCACGTGCACGAGGGCAACAGCACTTGCGGCTTGTGTGAGCCGGGCTTATTGATTGAGACGGCGCGTGAAAGCAGCGCCACGGCCGCCAATACAACGGTACTAACGCATCGCGAACAGCTGAAGAAGCTGCAGAAGAAGTATGGCTTGGAGAAAGAGAGTGCGTGAAGAGTACATGAAAAAATATTTGCACACATTTATTTCTGTTTATTTGGTTGCTTCTAGAATTTGTCGAGGGCAAGCAGAACGCCGGTAGCTACAATGATCGTGCCGCGACGCGACGCATACAAGTGGGCAGCTCGACAGATGGCGAGAAAACGCAAGCCGCTTCCGTGAATACGTAAGTGGAAAGTTATTTTTAATAAGAATTTATAAAATTTTAATGAAATATCACCCTTAGTGAAATATCTTCCGACAATAAGGGCTTCAAGATGCTCTCCAAACTCGGCTGGAACAAGGGTGAGGCTTTGGGTAAAGCGAGTGATGGCTCAGGTCTCTTGGAACCGGTATGTATGCTTGCCTTTTTCTTTCTCTATTAATTTTACAAAATACATATACTTTGTTTTGTCAGATCAATGTCGCTTCGAATGAGGGTAAGACTGGTTTGGGTTGCGGTTCGGCCACATCCGTTAGCGTTGCACTTACCAATGCTGATAAACGCAAGATCGCGACTTGGAAGAAGACACAGGCACGCTACCAACAAACCGATATTTTCGAAGACAGCGATAATAGCTCTTAATGTATTATGTTCTTAATAATATTTGTGGCTATGTAGAAGTATTTCTAATAAAGGAACTTTCTTCTTATAAAAGTTATATTCATGCAAATATAGTAAGCATGTATTATGTATGGTTTTGTTATTTCAATGATTTTTTTGTTTTTATACTCTCGCAACAAAGTTGCTAAAGAGAGTATTATAGTTTTGTTCACATAACGGTTGTTTGTAAGTCCTAAAACTAAAAGAGTCAGATATAGGGTTATATATACCAAAGTGATCAGGGTGACGAGTAGAGTTGAAATCCGGATGTCTGTCTGTCCGTCCGTCTGTCCGTCCGTCCGTGCAAGCTGTAACTTGAGTAAAAATTGAGATATCATGATGAAACTTGGTACATGTATTTCTTGGCTCCATAAGAAGGTTAAGTTCGAAGATGGGCAAAATCGGCCCACTGCCACGCCCACAAAATGGCGGAAACCGAAAACCTATAAAGTGTCATAACTAAGCCATAAATAAAGATATTAAAGTGAAATTTGGCACAAAGGATCGCATTAGGGAGGGGCATATTTGGTCGTAATTTTTTTGGAAAAGTGGGCGTGGCCCCGCCCCCTACTAAGTTTTTTGTATATATCTCGGAAACTACTATAGCTATGTCAACGAAACTCTACAGAATCGTTTCCTTCAAGAATTTCCATATACAGTTCAAAAATGGAAGAAATCGGATAATAACCACGCCCACCTCCCATACAAAGGTTATGTTGAAAATCACTAAAAGTGCGTTAACCGACTAACAAAAAACGTCAGAAACACAAAATTTTACGGAAGAAATGGCAGAAGGAAGCTGCACCCAGTCTATTTTTAAAAATTGTAAATAGGCGTGGCGTCGCCCACTTATGGACCGAAAACCATATCTCAGGAACTACTCGACCGATTTCAATGAAATTCAGTATATAATATTTTCTTAACACCCTGATGACATGTACGAAATATGGGCGAAATCGGTTCACAACCACGCCTTCTTCCAATATAACGCTATTTTGAATTCCATCTGATGCCTTCTCTGTATAATATATACATTAGGAACCAATGATGATAGCGGAATAAAACTTTACACAAATACGGTATTTGAGCTGAGGTATCCCTTGTGGAAAAATTGTCGTGATCGGAATTTAATTCTAATTAATTTTACAGCAAAATAAAAAAATATGTAAATGACGGATAATGAAATCTCGATTATCACTTTATCGTGCGAGAGTATAAACTGTTCGGTGACACCCGAACTTAGCCCTTCCTTACTTGTTTTTTATTACTATTTATTTTTTCCGTTTTCTAATTTTTTTTTGCCTTTTTATATTTTTTTTTATTTTTTGATAATTTATTTTTTTTTTTAATTTTTGTTTTTTAATTTTTATTTTTTTCTTAATTTTTATTTTTTTTTATTTTTTTTTATTTTTTTTTAATTTTTTTTTATTTTTTTTTTTTTTTTTTATTTTTTTTTTTTTTTTTTATTTTTATTTTTAATTTTTTTTATTTTTATTTTTTTTTATTTTTTTTTATTTTTTTTTATTTTTTTTTATTTTTTTTTTGCAATTTTTTAATATTTTTTTTTAATTTTTTTTATTTTTTTTTATTTTTTTTTTATTTTTTTTTAATTTTTTTTATTTTTTTTAATTTTTTTATTTTTTTTAATTTTTTTAATTTTTTTTTTATTTTTTTTTAATTTTTTTTTATTTTTATTTTTTTTTTTAATTATTTTTATTTTTTTTTAATTATTTTTATTTTTTTTTAATTATTTTTATTTTTTTTTAATTATTTTTATTTTTTTTTAATTATTTTTATTTTTTTTTAATTATTTTTATTTTTTTTAATTTTTTTATTTTTACTTTGTTTTTAGTTGGACTATCCGCCCATCTGCCCGTCTTTTCAATAGCTTACCTCTCCATCTGTCAATCCGTTCATGTCATTGTGTATCTATTCGTCCTTTTTTATCAGCCCTTCGGTCTATCAGTTCATTTATCCGCCATGCGGTCCAATTATTCAGGCATCCATGTGCTATCTCATCTATTATCTTTTCATACTTCCATTGAGTAAATCCATTCATCCACCACTCCTTACCATTTTTATCCATGCTTCTATTTAGCAATTCCTCCGTTCGTCCTTCCACTCGTCCATTCATTCATTTGTCTACCTGTCTGCCCATCTTTGAATCCGTTCTTCTATAATTGTGTCTATCCATCTACTTCAATTGTGTGTATGACCAACCGTTCCTACCTACCTATCCTATCTGATTTCATGGCATGATATCTTAAAAAAACACATAAAAACGTGTTTTCAACTAACTTGAGTCACCCTGTGCTCATTCAGCCGAAGTATGGCTTACATCGTTGCGCCTAAGAGATACTACACTGACACTCGTGCGTAAACTGTTCTCAACTAAAATATTATGGGACCAAAAATAAAAAGTAAATTATACCCTGAACGGTATTTGTAACACATAGAAGAAAACTTCGGAGCATATCTATATTTTCTATAGGTTATATAGATATATACATGATTATCGGACCACTGAAACATATAGCTTCTGTACAAACTGACCGACTAAATGCAAGCCCTGGTATGGAAAACTTTTTTATCAAGTTATCTTCATGAAATTTGGCACAGACTATCGTTCAAGGGAAAATTATAATCTACGAACAGGTTATTTAGATCGGAACACGATAACATATGAATAAAGGGGGATTCTAACAAACACGTGATGTTTTGTTCCAAAGACTGAATCGAAGCGGGATTGTCCGCATAGACTTTAGACTTTACATATCCCCACAGCCAAAAGTTTAACGGTGTGATATCACACGATCTTGGTGACCAATCGACCGGCCTGAAATTATCTGCTCACCGAAGTGTTCTTTCAATAAATCCATTGACAATGCGATGTATGGAAAGTGACGTCCTTCAAACTGATCTTCCATAATCAAGCTAAATATATTTTTATACCCTTAACGTTTTTTCTTTTTTTAATATTAAATTATTCACCCACGTCCTAGAAATCACCCAATGAAAATAAAGAGAACTGTGTTTCCGCTACTTTTGAGTTAATTTCTTTATTTAAATTTCTTTAATATTCGCACATAGAGAGTTGGGTTAGTTAAGTATGTTTGTATGTTTTTTTTTTATATTTTCTTTATGTAATTAAGTGTTACATATACATATATATATATATAAGTAATAATAATAATTTTTTTGCTTGCGCTAATTTAAATTACAACTTTCAACAATCAATTAAATTTCATACTAATTTATTGCGGTTAATCTATCAGTCAGTTAATTAAAATTTAATTGTTAATTAATACAATTGATATACGTGTATATATATGTATGAGTGTGTAGGTTTACCTGCTCATATAACTATTATGTATATATGTATGAGTGTATATGCATGTGCATTAGGGTGGGTCAACAGAATTCGAATGTTTTTTCTCGCTTGGTACGCTGAAAATTGGTTGATAGAGGCCTCTAAGAGAGGCTCTCCAAGCCTCTTAGTTGTAATGGAAAGTCCGTTCACCTAACGGTTTTCTATATTTTTCTTACTATCAGATGAAAAAATTTGTAGCTCGCTTGCAACAACTTGAAAAATTATTTCTGACTGTTTTGTGATTTCCTCTTACAATTAAGAGCTTGTATTTGGAGAAACTGTTTTTCAGAGTACCAAGCGGTAAAAAAACAATATTTTTTTTGAGGCACCCTAATTTGCATATTATATTAGGGTGGAAAAAAACAATATTTTTTGACACACCCTAATTTACATACTATATTAGGGTGGGCAAAAAAAAAATTTTTTTTATTATTAAAAATTGTTTTTATTTATTTCCTTGAATACCGTCGAATTATCAGCCGCGACGACGGAAACAAGTTTAGTAAGTTTTGAGTTCTTAATAATGATATTGACAGGAGGCACACTTTGATTTGCCATACAAACTTGACATAATGCACAGCCGGTGGAGTCCTGGTGTGGGTGCCATTACGTTTTATGGATGGCGATCGCTTCGAAATATTGTTGGAGTCCGTATTTCCAAAATTAAGCGCTCTCTTTGGACCAATTCCTTTGATTTTTGAACAAGACAATGCTCCTATTCTTAACGCTCGAGTAGTAAAGTCGTTTACTTAGAGTCAAAACGTTAATGTCATGACCTGACCATCATATTCTCCAGATGTACTGAAGTGGATACAGCGATATATAGAGGCTAAAAATGTCGATGATTTACCAGAACGTAGTTCGATAGGAAAAGTGAACAAAAAAGATGAAAAAAGGATAGTGAATCTGTTTTCGCGGAATCCTGCTTTAACACTGAGGCAAGGGCAAGCAAAATTAATGGCAAAAGGTTTAGATATATCCAACGAAACTATCCGAACCCTTCTTCGTACTCTGAAATGACGCAACACACTGAAGAAGCCTCTGTTGACTGAAAAACTTCTGACAAAGCGACTCGCTTGAGCGCATGATAATATTGATAGAGATTTTCAAAATGTCATTTTTACTGATGAATGTTCTATATGGGCACGTTCTGTCCTCACGCGAGCCGGGTCAACTTCCATCAATAGGCTTGTTCAGCGGACCGTTAAACATGGAATAAAGGTGCATTTGGTGGGGCTGCTTCTCAAAGCAGGGATTCGGCACTTTGAACCTCTTTACTGACAACCTAAATGCCGAGAATATGAGAAAAATCTACAAAAATCTACCTGCCAAACGATGGTTCATCAGAAAAAATGAAGATTGGATTCTGCAGGAGGACAACGTTCCTAAACACCGCAGCATGTTCTGTACCCAGTGGAAAACTCAATCTGACATCGTTACATTGGATTGGCCGTCGCAGTCGCCCGCTGCAAACCCCATTGAAAATGTGTGGGCATATATTAAATATAAGCTTCGTGGAAGACGCACATACACTTTGAAGCAGTTGTCTTACGAAATTCGTCGGATCTGGAGATCCTTGCCACTAGAATATGCCGTCAAATTAGTAGAAAGCATGCCTCGGAGATGCCAGGCAATTATCGACGCCGGTGGTGACTGGACACATTATTGACCAATTGCCATTGTTTGAATGTGTACAATGTATATTATATATAAATATGAAAGTTTCATTAAATAATTTTTTTTTTTATAAATTATCCCGACCACGCTCTTACTTGACAGACTGTAATTGAAAATGTTTTGGAGCTGACTAATACAAAAGGTATACGAAGGAGGCAAGCAATATGAAGACAAGTCAACATTAATCCCCGTGTTATTATGCCTGTATCATTCTATGAAGAACAGATATATGAAGTTATTACTAACAACCGGGGAATTACTGAAATTATTATTTTTTTTTTATTTTTTTTTTTTTAATAAATCAAATATTAACACGAACTAAAAATTTAAGTTAAAAAAATATTTTCTTTTCAAAATTTTAAAAGTCCAAGTAAACGTGCATCTAACCTAATGATCAGCAAGCAGTGTATATATTTCACGACTTAAGGTTGGACTCTGGCGGATGAATTTTGTTTGTGGATCGTGAAATGATCTATATACATAAGACTTCACTATAGAATAATTTGTTCAAATGGACGCACCACGTTATTGCTGCTGTGGAGCAGAGTATGGAAGAAGACCCGAAGAAATCCAACGCAACAATTGGAGCTGAGCACATTCAATTTATGGAAGATTTTGCGGAAAGATCTGGGATTGCGAGCTTACAAAAACCAATTGTCGAAGGGGAAAAGAATACTCGACCAATTGCTCGAAATCAACATTAAATTTATGCGTTTTATATCTGCTTGAAAATCACATGACTGAAAAAATCACGCTTTATTAATACTAAGCGCTCAAACTTGACTACACTTTTTACATGATTTCGGACGATATTTTCACGGTATCAAAGAAAGAAAATTAATATATAATATATACATATATTTTTTGTTGCCCACCCTAATGTTAATGTATGTATGTATGAGTACTTGCATCAATAATAAATCAACACTGACATTTAATAATAATAATTATATTCATAATAATAATTATAATAATTAATATGATAATTAATAAGTTAATTTATTTAATTATACACTATAGATTTGTTTAAACTACTAATTCATTTACGCTAATTAAATATGTATGTGTGTTTATGGAAATTTTATGTCTTCATGTGTATGTGTGTTGATCGATTATAATTGTGTATTTTATATTGTGTATTTTATTGTGTGTGTGTGTGTGTTTATTTTAAAAGCCTCTTAAGATATGTTTTTGCTGTTGTAATTTTTAGATGTATGGTCAAGTGTGTTTAAGTGAGTTATAAGTGGCTGCCATATACTTATATACAACGATAAATGTATGTATATACATATAGTATATATGTATATATGCATGATATATATGTGCATGTGTGTATGTGTTGGTGTGGGGGCGTTAAGCATTTATAAGTCGTTGTAAATCTCTAAATTGGCTAACTTATGTAATTACAGCGTCGTTAGTTATATATGCACGTCATAAACTAAGCCTTCATTCTACTACACACTATTATAAATAAGTTTAAAACTGTCAATATCGATGTTTGTATGTGTATGTGTGACATTTAAACATACATAATCTTTGGAAGTATCTAAGGACTAAGGTGGAAAACGAACAATTTGACGGGGTTACGGCACAAAAAGGAGCTTAGCGGCCAGAGCAAACACATACAGACACAACGACAATTGTAAATATGTGAGTGTATGTGCGCGTGTATGAGTGAGTGCCGCAAGTTGCGCATTTTGGAGATATGCGCTGCTTGGAAGACAAACTAATGTTGTTTAATTTTCATAGGTGTGTGTGTGTGTCTGTGCGAGTATGTATGTGTGCGTGGGTATCTGGGTGGGTAAATTTAGTACTACTGATTTTTGCTAAAAGCCTTTTTCTTAACAACTACAAATAGCTAGCCGTTCTACGCTTTATGTTTTTGTATTTCTTCCATTTCATTTTTGTTAAACGTCATTTTACCGTTATTCATCTTTAATGACATTCGCCAGGTGCTTTGACGTCGATGAGAAAGCCGGTGTTGCAGGAGTCGCGCCGCAATTCACACCATGAGTTGTATGTGCGATTGTTGACGCCGCATATTTTGCCCTCCTCGAAGCGCAGCGACTGCAAGAGTCGAGATAAATTATTGAATAATTTTTGTAAATAAAATGGAATTAAAATATATATTGTATTGTTTGTGTATGTATGTGTGTAATTGATTGGCGTGGCACCTACCGTTGGTCGACGCTTGCGCGCGCATTTGTAGCTGCAGGAGACACAGCGCGGCTCCAGGGTCAGCAAGTCCACCAGGCAGGTGTGCTTGCGGCCGCAGTTGATTTCGCTGCAAGTGGGACGATCGTCTTCATAAAGAAAATACAAAAAAAGGTACTAAGATAAGTAAACCGCGGTTTATAAATTATATTTTTGTAAATTTACAAGTAAGACGGAAAGTGCCATATCCGTTTCATTGGTCAACTAATATGTAAACTGTAATTAAAACTACTTCGAGCATCGTCTTTTAAATTGTATCATAACCAGCCCAAGCTACCATAGCAAAACACATTTTTTTGGCAAAATTTGGTTTTTTTTATTCAACATAGTTTCTTCAAGGATGAAACACTGTTTATAGGAAACCTCCAACTTGTCGATACCATTTCTGTAGTACGAATTGTGCTTTAGCCTTCGTTGGTCGCTATTCATTCGACGAAAATTTATTCCTAACGGGCATTCTTTTGAGATCTGAGAACAAGAAATGGTCGCTGGAAGGCAAATCTGCGGAATATGGTGTATTCGGAAGCCATTCGAAGCCATTGGTTCCTGTCATCGTTTTCAACGACTTGTGTCACAGTGCATTGTCTTGATGAAACTCCGCTTACATTTTCTTCAAATGCGGCCGTTATTATTGGTCCTTCCTTTCTCAAGGTAGTCAATAAAAATTATTCCATCCCAAAATGCGGATTACAACCTCGCCAGCGGACTATTGCGCTTTGAAGCGGATTCATCGTTTGCAGTCCACTCGGATGACTGCCGACTGGACTTTGGTCGACGCAAAAACTCGGGTTTATTGTGCTTGAACATCTCCAAACCCTGCTCCGAATCATCAACTTGTCAATAGCGAGCTCACGCCGCATCCACTTTGTATAGAATTTTCTAATACCAACTATTCGTAAATGATATGATGTGCACGTTCAGTTGATATCTTTAGAGTTCTTGCTATCTCGAATAACTTCACTTTACGGTTATCCAAAATTATTTTTTAGATTCTTTTTTTTATGTTTTTGTGGGTAACAATCTATTTTGGACGTCCACTGCGTTCACCGTCTTTGGTGCTCATTTCACCGCGCCTAACTTAAGCATACCAATCTTTGATGGTTGAGCATACCAATCTTTGATGGTCTGGGACAGAGTCCGGAAACTCCTCATCCCGCCAAGTTTCTGTGCCAACTGTATTTTTTCACTTTTCACAAAATGTAAATTTATCAACACGCGACATTTGCCGGATTTGAAGAGAGGAAGGAGAGAAGAGAAAGCTTCGACCATGCTCCTAGTACTAACACGATTATTTTAAGTTCCCATTGTGCGCTGTTGTCGATTTTAACAATATTTCCTAAATCACTTTTACAACATGAAAATCTGAATAATGTTTATGGCTCTGATACTGCCAGAGCCAATTACGGACAATTTCGGTTTCGTCGTTTCGTTTCGCTAGCATTGACATCAAAGATGAATCACGCTCTGGAAAGCCAATTGCCGAAATTATCGATAAAATAATGAAAGTGGTCGAATCCATCCATCTTGTAAGCACTGTTTCGATTGCTCAGTAGCCAAGCATTGTTTACAAAAACATTGCATAAAATGATCGTGATCTAATCGCGGTTAGGAGACGAAAAGGGTAATCAAACCAGGATTGACGGTCAGAACGGTTTTGTTTTATATTGTGAAATCGGCAAGGAACCATCAAGAACGCTACTCTTCTTCGACTAAATTCTTAATTGAGATATGTACTGTATGTACAATAGGACATTAGGTTCTTCTTTGTCCGGACCAGGCGCAAAGTGATTGTTACTCGTTCCTGAGTTAACTTAACTTGAGTTTTAATTTTGAAAATGTTTGGTACTAATACTTGTCAGTAGAAAAATATTATTATCACATAGTATTCCTATATTTTAAGTTGAATCAAACTAAACACATTGTGATTAATTTTACTAAAATCGGTTCAGTAGTTTCGGAGTTTACCCCGGACAAAACGTGACACATCTTTTATATATTTATCGATAAATATTATATATATAATCGGCTGTATGTGAGAAATTTCAGACTTTTAATTTTTGCAATCTGGATCAAAGGGTTTATACGTCAGAACAAGACAATTGCTATGCAACTTCAGTGGACTTGAGATCACTTTCGAAACTTAACTACGTGGGTAGTAGTTAAGTGTTGCCAAAATTACTTTGAAGTGAATAGGGAGAAGATTACATCTATTTTAGCAAGAAGTAAATGTATTCAGTGGGCTTCCTCCAGAAAAATCTGATCAATTATAATTATATTTACTCTGAACCGAGTATACTAAGTTTGCCACGAAGTTTGTAACACACAGAACTTCGGAGACCCCATAAAATGTATATATCAATAATCAGAATGACGAGCTTAGTCACTAAAGCCATGTCCCATGTAAATAGTCACTCAGTTTTTAGGATATCGATCTGAAATTTTGCACAAGCTATTTTCTCCTTAAGAAACTGCTCAATTGTTGGTACCGCCGATATCGGACCACTATATCTGTATGGCATATATCTGCCATATAAACTGAACGAACGGAATCAATGTGCTTGTATAGGAAACTTTTTTCATTTGGCGAGATATTTTCACCAAATTTGAGAGAGGTTATTGCTTAAAAGAATAGTGAAGTTCCCAATGAAATCGTTTAGATCGGTTTACTATAGCATATAGCTGCCATACATATTGCACGATTAGAATCAAGTGCTTGTATGGAAAACTTTTTTATTTGACGCGATATCTTCAAGGCAATTCGCATGGATTATTGCCTAATGCAACGGACAAAAATTCTTCTCCGAAGAAATTGTTCAGGTATATATAACTATAGCCTATATCTGTCATATAAACTGTTCGAACAAAATCAAATTATTGTAGGGATCTTTTACATTTGTGAAGGTTGAATTATAGCTTCCGCACTTTTCGAAGTTGAGGTTTTTTCGTGTTTTAATTATTGTGTTTTTGTTCTAAAAGAACTTTCCCCAAGACAAGTAACGTCAAACTGCTGACTGTCTGCAAAAATGATAAAGATACCCATAAAAGCACCAAAAAAAGCGAGTTGAAACTCAGAATAAGATGAAGCAAGCCTGAAGAGTTTAAAAATACTAAAGAAAGGTTAACTTTTCGCTACAGAGGGAAAGAAATGAAAAATAACCTGGTTAATGGACATCCAAAATATGACAGTTCTTTCAATTGTTTGCAACATTGTTGTAAGGTTCCCCTAATATATATATATACATATGTATATATTGTATATGAAATGTTTGTACTTACATATTTCTTTTTGCAACTCCTTCATGCGCCTTGTTTGTTGTTTATGCGTCTGGCACATTTCAAAACTTCAAGCAGTCGCGAAGGAGTGTGACTGTGAGTATGTGCAACTGCTGCCTACAACCACGACGCCGACAACAACTTTGCGAACGACAATGGCCACATGGCGCGAGCGCACTCACGCGCATGCGTTCCTCTAGACACGCTGGTGTAAAAAATTACCTGTCGAATGGTAAAGTTCGCTGACTGGCCACAGGCCAATACACGCAACACAAAGCAGACGTAAAATGTAAAAGCGTCGACGCGGTTGTTTTTCACTGTCTGGCGCATTTGCGTCCTGTGGCGGGTGTGCGGTGTGCAACAGCACATATACACACACACACACACGCATATGTATATATGTATGACAGTGTGCCGCGAAGAATTCGCCGCGAGTAAAGAGAGAGCGATTGTATCATCGCAATGCAACGGTCATATATTATGCATGCAGCGAACCTTTTACGCCACAAAGGCCGAGAGATAACGGCGCGAAGGTGGTGTGCGCGTGCGCATGCGCAACACGGTAGCCGTGTGGACATGCGGCCAAGAAATGCAAAACATTGAAAATGGGCGTTGCAGACGAGACTGCAACAGCGATTACCGCGATTACGACTGTGACTCGAAGCGCACACTGCTGCGGCGGCGACTCCGACTACGACTATGGTTTGGCCTGACACTAAGCGGCTATGACCGCGACGTACAGTACGGGCGTATGGTCGTATCGGCAGACAAGCAGACAGAGAGACCGACCGACTGACTGCCAGAGAGACGTACGGCAATGAATGTGTCTGCAGCGTGTACAGCCAACCGGTCGTCTGGAGCCGTCAGCCGTTCGAGCGCCTGCACAGCTTGGTCATGTCGCTGCAGTTGTTTACGCGTTGCAACAACGGCAACAATGTGGTAATAACCATTGCACACACGCGCGCGCTCAGTCACACATATGTACATATGTTTATACAGGTAGATATGTGCAGGTATTCGTAGCGTTGCCCAACAATGTAACGAACTCAATCACCTTTGGGCCAGACATTATTTTGACGGGAAAATGTGTTGTTCGCATTAAGGTGCAACATTTCGCAAATGAGCGCACGGCGCGCCGATGCCAGCCGCAACTTGGTTACCTTCACAAAAAGCCCATAAATACGAAGGCACACAGCCACCTCAACATACTCGTACATACATACACACGTGCATCGTCGTGGCTGCGCAACCTTGCCAGACAGCCTCAGACGGACGGACGCACGGCCGCTTGGACGGACAGGAGCACATAAACAGACCGTCCGTCGGCCCGGCGTAAGCTCATGAGTGCGCGTCCGCGTGAAAAACAATTTGAATGCTTGAGGTTTATTAATTTTTATTGTTGCTTGTGTTGTTGCAGCTGCACGTCGTAGACAGCGCTCGACAACGCGTATGGTTAATGTTGTTGTTGTTGTTGTTGTTGCGTCGTGTCGCGTCTCATTTATAAGTATATTTGCGCTTTCTGCTGTATGTGGGCATGCCGTGAAGGGTCTCGGTTTTGCCCTCAGCGAGTTAAAATGAAAATTACTTTGGTCAAATTGGTCGTTTTGCTTTCTTTTCGTCGTTTTCTTTTTGTTTTTGCATTTCAGTTTGTTTTGAGGAAGCAAACTTTGTAGGCTTAATGTTAGGTAAGTTAGGGTAATTTATGATGGATTCCCATTTGGTGCATTTATCCGTTACTGATAGCCAAACTGATAAGCCAACAAAGTAATTTTCATATAAATGGCTTTCGGGTTAGCAGACGAGTTAATGACGATCGCATTTATTATTTTTTCTGCGGGTTGAGGTGCGTTGTTGCTTTTGAGGCACGTAGTTAAAGTCGCATTCATACGTGTCTTCTCCATTCGGTTGATCTACACACATGCTTATCAGGGCCTGAGGCCAACAGAAAAGGAAAGAAAGTTGAGGATAGGGATGAGTAAAAGAGTTCTATTTTCTATGCGGCTCGACTACTTGGCTTTCGAGCTGACTTCCTTCGAGTAACATCTAAACAGATTGCCTTTGAAGATCACCACGATGAATTGTGATATTAGATAGGATAATTTGATTACAATATTCATTACTCTGTACCATCGAGGTCGAAATGTTGATTATAGTGACCTTCTAATTCTTATAAACCCAAGCTGCATAAGGAAGCGAAGGCAAGACGACCTGTCATCAAACAAACAGTCGTCGCATTCGCGACTAGGCTCGCTCGTCACTGTTCACAGTCATAACTTCGAAGTTGGACAAAATTTCATCTATCTAGGAACCAGCATTGATACCAACAAAAACATCAGTCAGTCTCGAAATCGAACGCAAAATAATTCATGTCAAAAGGTGCTACTTCGGACTGAGTAAGCAAGTGAGTAGTAAAGTCCTCTCTCAACGTACAAAAACCAAACTCTACTAGTCACTCATCATCGCTGTCCTACTATCTGGTGCAGAGGCAAGGAGGATGACAACATCTGATAAGTCGGCGTTACGAGTTTTCGAGAGAAAAATTCTGCGGATGATTTATGGTCCTTTGCGCATTGACAATGACGAATATCGTGCGATGGAACGATGAGTTGTACGAGATGAACGTTAGCATAGTTCAGTGAATTAAGAGACAGCGGCTACGCTGACTATGTCATGTGGTCCGAATGGATGAAAACACTCCAGCACTGAAGGTTTTCGATTCAGTACCCGCTGGGGGAAGCAGAGGAAAACGAAGACCTCTAGCCCGAAGAAAAGAAGATGCGACTGGCCCGTTGTTGTTGGCTCGGCTATAACCGCGTAAGCGAAGTCTACGACAGTAAAGATGGTTTTGAAATCAACAGATTAATCACCTTTCTTCTGACATCTCCAGCAAGTAAAAGTAAATTGTCTCTCTCCGGAACACTACAGGGGGGTTCATCAGCTGCGAAAGAAATGCGCCAATGACAAGTAAATTACTACAAAAGATTATTGAATGTGAATGTATTTACTCTTGGTACAATTCACTTTTGCTCGATATGACCACCTTTTGCCTTAACTAAGGCCTTGAGATGGTCAAACAACAAATCGCAAGCTGCCCGAGTGTGACTTTCCGGTATTTTGGCCCAGTCACGGACAATGGCTTTCTTCAGCATCTCGAGACTGGTGTATTTATGCTCTTCAAAAAGACCCAGAGAGAATAATACATTGGATTCGCATCTGGTGAATTCGAGAGCCATTGTGTGGTCGTAATGAAGTTCGGAACGTTGTTTTTCAGCCATTCTTGGTTCACTCGCGCTTTGTGAGACGGTGCTGAGTCTTGTTGAAACGTCCATGGTTTGCGACCGAAATGTTTGTTTGCCCACGGCTTCAAAGCAGCCTCCAGAACACTTTCCCGATAATATGTCGCATTTACTTTGACGCCAGGCTCGATGAAAACAATTGGAGAGCGCCCATCTGCGGTGACAGCGGCCCAAACCATTATTTGTGGCGGGTGCTGCCTCCTGGTGGCCAACCGATGACTTAGATTCTCGTATGAACGGTCGGTCAAGTAAACCCTATCGTTTTGAGAGTTTACGAATTGCTCAATTGGAAAAATTTTTTCGTCAGAAAACACAATGTTCGGAATTTGACCGCTTTCGGCCAAGCAACTGCTTCGCTCTCTCAAGTCTTACTTGTTGCTGCTTCGGTGTGAGATCATGGGCCTTTTGGAACTTGTAAGGCTTGACCTTGAGCTCATTTTTCAATATGCGTCGGATGCTGCGGTCGGATATTTTCAGTTCTTTAGCCATTTGATTGGCACTTCGTCGTGGATTTCGCTCAAGTCGCTTCTTCACTTTCCGAACCATCTCCCGTGACGTTGCAGTCTTTTGATGACCACCTCCATGGCGTTTTGCGATGCTACCACTATCATTGTAACGAGTGATGGTGCGATAAACAAAAACTTTATTCACATTAAGGTGTTTGAGCTCACGAACAATTGCTGGCTGTGATTTTCCAGCTAAATATAAAGCAATCACACTATTACGTTTGAATTCCATCGCTGATCACTTTTTTTTGCGTTCACTTTTGGCAAAACACTTTTGTTCACTTGTGAACAATACTCCGAACTGTCATTCAGCAAACAGCTGATTCTAGTGCGACAGCTGCGTGAACGGTGTGAAGTTGGTTACACTTCGAGTGTCGGACCCATAGATGCCTCATTGTTTCCCTGATGCCCTGCTCTAGACATTTCCTGCAGTCTTCTCGAACTGTCAATCCCATTCTGCGGGCGTGTGTTGCAACCGGGCGGTGACCAGTTAGTATTCCTATCAAAGGAGTTTTTGTGCACATCCGAGCTATCGTTTTGCACATAACTTTTATACTCAGGTAGGTTAACTCTTGCTTTAAAGTCGTGATGGAAAATCGGAACAGCCGCCGGAAGTAAATAGTCTTAACCTTAAAGGGGTAGTTAATATTATAGATATATTTTATTATTATATATTAAGTTCCTCAAAATATTGGAGATTTGTATTTTTCCCTCGTACCATTTTCTAGATCATGTTGTTGATCTTCATTCCACATTAATTCTTCGTGACTTTTGTCAGTTTTGATTAATTTTAATTGTGTGCTATGAAATTGGGTTACATCTGTAATTTTAGGTATTAACTGCCGACTTGATTAAGGGGTCTCACGCTAGTAATTACGCGCCTACGCCATTTCTGAGAACACAAGCACGCCACTTCACTTTGCAACCGAAAGTGGGTGGAGTGCTCGAAACAATTGCAAGCTTGAGACAGACACCAAACGCCTAACTAGACAGACATTTTGCAGTTATTTACAAAAAATGTAGTTTGTATAAAAAAAATAAAATCGGTAACTCCGGTTGCACCGAAACTATACCCTATACAAATAAAAAAATACTTTCCTTTGGATCGCTCAGCTCGTATGGCAGCTGTAGGCTATAGTGATCCGATCTGAACAATTTTTTCAAACGTTGTAGCGTTGCCTTGAATAACAATCCATGCCAAATTCCATAGTTTTCCACACAAGAACCTGATTCCGATCTTTCAGTTAAATTGGCAGTTTTATGCTGTAGTGGTCCGATATCGGCAGTCCGTTAAATTAGTAAGTTTTTGGTGAGATCGATTTCAGATCGATCTCTCGAAAATGAAGGAACTAGTTCGGATGTATAAACAGACAAGACGGATATGTTGAAGTATGTCGATTGAACTGGTCATGCTAATCTTAATACAAAGTGTGATCCAAGTATACTTAGGTACTATTTTTAATAGCTTTTTTGACGATCACGTCAAGCTATCATATTCGCTCAACTTATGGTCAACATAATCGATCTACTGAGCGTACTATTCGCAACACCATCGCCCATCTTGAGACCTAACATTCATTATTGGATAATATTCGACCGAATAGACCACGTCCAGCACACAGTGAAGAAATATAGCAACCGTAGCTGAGAGTGTACATGAAGACTGTGGAGAGTCGATTCGGCGAGGTTCGCACCAGCTCGGACTGACACATGAAACGACTTGGCGCATTTTACGTCGAGATCTTAAGTTGAGTGTACAAAATACAGCTTGTGCAAGAACTGAAACTGCTCGGCCTTCTCAAGCGACATCACTTCGCTCTGTGGGCTCTTGAAAAGTTCCAAGAAGATCCGACGTTTTCGAGCCAAATTCTGTTCCGCGATGAGGCCCATTTCTGGCTCAATGGGTATGTAAACAAGCAGAATTGCTACTTACATCATCGGTCCATATTTTTTCAAAAATGATGCCGGTGAGAACGTAACCGTCAATGGCGACCGTTATCTCGCCAAGATAGCCGACTATTTGATGCCTGCAATTGAAGCTTGTGATCTCGGCGACGTTTGATTTCAACAAGATCTCTCACACATCGCATTAATCAATGAGTTTACTGAGAAGATACTTCAGTTAGCAGATAATTTCACGTTTTGAGCCAGTCGAATGGCCACCAAGATCGTGTTGAATCACACCGTAAGACTTTTCCTGTAAGGATATGTAAAGTCTAAGGTCTACGCGGACAATCCCGCTTCCATTTGGGCCTTGAAGCAAAAGATCACGCGTGTCAATCGTCAATTACCAGTCAAAATGCTCGAACGGGTCATCGAAAATTGGACTCATGGACCATCTGAGATATAGCCACGGCCAACATTTGAAAGAGGAAATCTTCAGAAAATAAATGCCAAAGAATATTTCTTGAAGTTTTTGTGCTTCTTCTTTAAAAAAGTAAGAAATCTTGAAATGAATCATCCTTTAAATCGATTGAGCTCGTTATGCTTATCTTTAAATACATATATATACATATATTCTGGGTGTTCAGGGTATAAAAAAATACAAATACTCAAGTCAGACTTAGTGAGCTCTAACTATCAGCTGGGGGAAATCTTGTCGCATGCAAATTCACTAATCGCCGCGTTGAATTTCCCAACAATTAATCAAATGCCAATAGAGGCGCAAGCTGTTGACTGCTGCATGCGGTGGCAACCCACATCCGACAACAACAACAATTTATTACAACAACAAGAACCATAGCAACACGAGACCAACTATTAAAAATTAATTACACAAATTAAAACCCCCACGAGTGGGCAAAAACAATCGCCATGCATATACATATGTATATATGTATGTGTGTACTATATATACATATGTACATATGTAATTAAGTATATGGGTGTGTATACGGTGCAACACATTTCAGTCTGCGCTTGACAGACAGGCGAGCGCGTATGCAACTTGCCAACCATTGATTGAGTGTGAAACTGAGCGATGTGCGGTGTCTGCTGGTGCAGTAATCGGCGCACAGTGTATCGTTTAATACAAGCTAGGGGGACAAAAATATTTTAGTTTGAAATTGAATTGTTTTGGTCGTGTTGATTAATGATTTTAAGTTTCATTGAAAAATTAATATATTTTTTTAGATTTACGAATAGAAAACAAAAAATTGTGTAAAAAATATATTTAATTATTTTTTTAAATTTCAGAACATACAATAGCATTTACTTGAATGTATAAAATTCGTACCAATACATTCCATTACATTTCAACTAATGAAAAACGCGACGATTAGTAACGGATTTTTTACCAACAGACCGAATAATAACAATATCGTAAAAATAACAATAACACACAACAACAAAATGTTTAATACTACTATATCATTACTCATTGAATGACTCATCATCACTGTTAGATTCATCTGAATCAGATACTAAATAATCTTTATCGTCATGGTCAAATGTTACCTGACGTGGTACTTTTGATGGTATTGAAGGCGGGTCCGAAAGTTGCCCGATTGGAAGAACATAAGTTCTGATTACTTCCGTACTATGTACCAGGATTTTGTGCACGGTGACTGGCATATAGTACCACGAATATAAATTAAGATAAAGGGTTCTTGTTTTGGAACAAAGATTTTCGAATTTATTGCAATCAATGTCGTAGCCGGAGGATAGCGTTCTCAATAAAATGCTAAAATTTTTAATTAGCTTAATATCCAATTCAGTAATCTGCCCACTCAGTTCCGGATTCATAAAGAACCTGCGGACCGTATTTCCATCATTAGAGTTCCCATATCCAGGTTTCGGTGTGTCTACTATAAGTCCCATCTGGTTTTTAAACTTTTGTCTTACTTCTTCCGAACGCTGTTTTACACTAGCCTTTTCTATATCGCTTTTAGCTTGCCACTTTTTTATGTCCAAACGATAACAAATATGTAACATATATTCAAAGGAATGAATCCAGGCGTGCAAAGTAGACAAACTGAAACTATAATGTTCTTTTTCAACTACTACGTCTTTTAAGTCGCCATTCATCAGTTTGGGAGTAGCACCACAGATATAACATTTTTGTGAAGAAAGTGTACCAGTCAAAGCATTACATACTTTTCCGTCTGCCATTGTAAGTAAAAGATTATGTTTTACCGAAATTTGAGAACCGCTATTATCACAAAGTGTTGGAAGAAGTTGAGATACTTCTTCCAAAACCTTGTTAGTTTCTGATGTAGTAAAATTAGTTGTTTCCTTTGAAAAAATAAGCTTAATTGGGCGACAATAGAGTGTGGACGAAGGCCGCAGATTTTGCCATAAAATGTTTTGGCTGGCATCGTCACTCAATCTCAAATGACTATTTTCGCGTCTGTTTATAGGAGTAACTTGTGTACTTAGAATCCACATAATAAGCTAATGCCTCATCACTTGTCAATTGCCTGTCTTCGCATGTAGTATCACCAGACTTCTCTTTTTTGTAGATTTCAAACTTTCTTTAATCGAAGTAGCTATGTTTCTATTACCCTCCAAGCGATTTGCTACTTCAGCGGCTACGGTCAACTCGATAGCACTTCGCGATTCTAGTAAGTCTTCGACCCTTCGTTTTTTCGTTCTAAAGACGACTCTTCAAAATTTTTTTTGGTCTACCTTGAGGTCGATTGCTTCCAGTTGATGAGGTAGGACAGGGATGTTCCACTTGTAAGTGAAATTGTAAATCTGCTCCTTCTAACCAACTGCGATTTTTCTTTAAAAAACGTTCAATCATCATATTTACTGCAGTCCATTTTTTCGAAAATTTTGACGAAATACTCGAAATTTTTTACTTTATCTCCTTCTGTGTATCAGGTGTTACATTTGTAGCACTAAATTTTGTCAAAACATAATTAACTAACTGGGAATTTCGTTCTATTCTACATTTTCGCCATTCTTCAAATAACTCCATTTTTGAAATAGAGGAAACTCGATCTGGAAAAGAAATAATTAAAAATTATGGGGGAAAAATGGGGTACTCGACCAAAGGTCATTGTATAGCTTAAGGTTGCCGTTATACAATATTCAAACATTAGCTTGGATATATGTGGATAAAAAAAGTTGCATACGTTTAAAACTTGAAAATAAAAAGAACACAAACATTTTTATATGAGTTTTCAAGACCCCGTACAACGTATTAGCTAAACGCAAACCAAGTATTAAATTGCATTAAATATACATACATACCTTCTAAGTTATATTCCATTTCATTAGCAGTCGTGTTTTCCTCTCCAAACCTTGCTAAATCACTATTTATATTGTATTTTTTATTTAAATTGAAAACATAAAAATGATAACACCGTATCACTTCGATTGAACTTGTTGTAGTTAACCGTATTAGAATATTTTGCGCAATTCTTACTTAAAATTGTGGCATATCAAGGGTTGTTAAACTCAGAGTAGTGTCAATTATTTGATTTTTTACATTGACTTTTGTCCGCCTACTATGATCCAGATGAATCACTGTGCGGCGGTGGGAAGACGCTGGTGTGACTGTGACGATTGTGACAATCATGTGAAGCGCAGCGTTGTCATGTGATGGACAGTTAACTATGAGTGTGTGTGTGTGTATGCCTGTGTGTAGTTGATAATAAGCGGTGATGGTTTGGTTTAATTGGTGACCTAGGATCGGTGAGCGCAGCTGCATCTGTCTATGTGTGTGTGTGCGATTTTCATAAACTCAACAGGTAACTGGTTTAGTGGGGCAGGACTCTGTATTACTGATTTTCTGAATTACTGAGCTTACGTACATACATACATACATACATGCTTATATAGATATGTACATACACAGACATAATCACGTGTATGTAAGTATATTCGCTTGCATGTATGTATGTGAGCGCATGGCGTGGCATTCTGCTCGCCAACTACCGCTTGTAATTATTGTGAACGGGTACAACAACAAAAGCAAATATACAACATCATCAACTATCATACGATTACAACAAATATTTGTCGCTATTTGCCGCAATGACAATAAGCAAAATAAAGGACAGACATTTACACTTATACATATAATACATGCACACATACATACATATTTACATACAATACAAACAAACATATTCATACATATGTACAAACATACTTAATTATACGTTCGGTCCGGCTCAATCGAACTCCCGGCCGGCTGTGTAAACTCGTTTGCATCGCCAACGAACGCCTGCTGCCGTGGACGAGGCGTAACTATCGTCCAGCCAAGCTCAAACACATGCACACACAAACATCCATTTATGCATTCCCCAAAAGCCAAATCCCCCTCTGGTCTCCTGGCTGCCGTACAATAGCTCGCCAACAATAACAACAATGACAATTATGATTTGGTTGCCGTAAAAACAGCGAAATATTGCTTCGACAACCGAATGCTTGTGGCTGTGGAAAGCGCTCCTCGGCGGCGAAAAAAATTTCAGTAGTTGGTATTTTTCGTAATTGTTGCTAATAAAAAATTGCAATTAAATATTTTACGGCACTTTTCCTCAAACATGTGCAACGCCGGCAACAACAACAGTAAGTCTTAAGAAGCGTTTTTTATACCCGGTGCTTCGTTGAAGCACTCAATTGTTTTCGGTTCCGATTGTTACTCAAAAAAAAAGACACATTTTTTCAGAAGAACGAAAAATAAAATCTTAGCTTTTGGAAATACCAGAAATTAATCAGAAAATCTGTTCTCCTAAATTTTATTTTGATTCAAGCGAAGCTGGGTGCTTAGAATGCTCTGCTATTTTCAGAAATCTTAGATTTTGGTAATCACTTACTTACCAGTTTACTCTTTGTTGATTATTCTGTGCGCTCAGAGCTACGGAGAGGCTTGGTTCGAAACTCAAACTTCGCTTCTTTCGCAAAGGGTCCCGAACAGTTTATTAACTTTAGATCTTCAAACCACTGAAACGGTTAGCGCGACATATATACATATATTCTATGTCTTCACTGACCGTGCTCATGAAATTTGTTATTATTTTCTTAACCTCAATACTGATTCAAGTGATCTTGATATTTTGTGATACGGATGGCAGGGCGATCGCTGGTACTTGCGTCTTTGAAAGATCCTTCTCTCTTCTCTCAGTTTTATTGATTATAGAACACTTATTGACTATTCTCTTTAGCGAAAGTGCGGTTAAAACCCTTTCACTCTCACTTTCTAAACTATTCAGAAGAACTATCTGGTGTCGCAATCAATCATGTTGGCATATTTGTTATGGGTCCAAGTCCTTTTGTCGGTGCATTGTCGATGCATTTATCATTTATTCTCTTGACGAACAAAGACCAACCAGAATGCTATATGGTGCAGATGCATGGGCAATGACGACATCTGATGAGTCGGCGTTATGAATTTTCAAGAGTAAGGTTCGGAAGATTTAATGTCCTTTGCGTACTGACCACAGTCGATGGAATAATGAGCTGTACGAGATTTACGGTGACATTGACAAAGTTCAGCGAATCAAAAGAGAGCGGATACGCTGGCTAGGGCATGTCGTCCTAATGGATGGACACACTCCAGCCTTGGAAGTATTCGTCGCAGTATCCTCCAGAGGAAGCAGAGTAAGAAGAAAACCTCCACTCCATTGGGAAAACCAGGTGAAAAAGTATCTGAGTACACTTGGCATCTCTAATTGGCGCCAAACAGCGAAAAAAATTCGTTTGAAGGCGAGCTAAAGTGAGAAAACAAACTATCTCTCCCCAGCGTTGTGTGAAAGGTTTGGGACCCGCCACAAGAAAGACGCTCCCAATGGAAAGGGTAACTCGGCTATAAACGCGTAGGCGGTGTCTACGCCAGTAAAGAAGAAGATTCAGTTTAATTTGAAGTGAAAAATTCGTCTAGGATTCAACTTTTATTTGCGAACTTTAAGATCGATTTGAGGTCTACGTTTGAAGCTTCGTCCAGTCTTTTTAAGTCCGAAGTTCATAGATATTTGAGTCGGGTCGTAAATACTGCTGGACAAAGGCATAGGAGGGCATCTCTCTCAAGTTAACTTCTCTGCACTTTTTGCGTGTAACGTTATCACGAATGCCCATTCGACCCGCATGTGATGCCAGTAGGTTTTGATCTGTCAAGAGGCAAATAGCCGTCTGGCAGTCGTTTCGAGACCGTGTGAGTAAGAAGCAAACGAGTTGTTCTGAGAGTCTCTTACCATTGCCATTATGAAACAAGATTATTTTCTTCGCTGTATTACAAACGATTCATCATCTATTATATCTATTGATACATATACCCTAAACGGATCGAAGAAAAATGGAGATGATTAAATATCTCGTTCTTTTCAGAAGAGGACCCTTACTCCTACATCCTATTAAATTCTTTTTCGCAGACGGTTGTAGAACTCAGGTTTGAGCTCGGCATCGTCAGTTGCAGATAACGCAGAATTCACTTCTCTTTTCTAAATCTCCAAATTTTCGACAAAAGTATAGATCAACGAACCGACTTCACTATTTTATTTGAACTATTGAAAGATTCACCATTATTTCAAATATAACAGTTATAATATTCTAGCTCATGAGAAACACTGGGTATAAAAATAGCCTTGCCACACTCAAGTAGAATTTCCTGAGTGCTGTACACTAGCACCACGCCGCCACTCCCTCTCGAAAACCAGTTCACCAAGACGTTGCGTTGCTGCAACGTTGTCTCATCGATGTTTTGGCTAATTGCTCTGCATTTATAGCTATCGGACGGGCTACTGGAATTGCTTGTTCGGCCTTACGGGAAGTGGGTGTTAACATGCCACAATTCATTCAGTCGGTGTTAGTCGGATGTGCGAATGCAAATTTCATATGAAATTATATTTGATTAGGCGAGTGGCAGCACCGAGAGGGTGGAGTAATATTTATCAATGTTATGCGTGTGCTCGGCTTTATGTTTGTATGTGTGTGTGAGGAATGTTCCGAGATTAGTGACTTGGCACATTTCCGACAATACGAGAGTAATGACAAACTATTATTAATGATATAAGGCGAAATTAAATCGCAGAGACTAAAATTACTCGTATGCCCATTTGTATTTTCACAGTTATGTGTTTATAAGCAGGTAGAAATATGGTAGTAAGGTTGAGAAACAAGAATATAAGCTTTGTTTTTGTTAAAAATCATCGTAGCAGGTATCCGGGCGGTAATGTCTAACTCTGGTAGAAAGCAATAGATCTAGTTAGTGCATAAATATAAAATCAGACTAGGTTACGACACGTTAAGGGTCGGTCTCAACAGTGATATAACTGGAACAGCTTAGATTGCCGGCCGTTGCGGTACGTAAAACCCCTCTATAATAAATCATAGGATTCCAACGAATCGACAAAGCGCTTTCAGCCTATCACAAATTTGTTGAGGCGGCTAATGACAGTTTCGGCTGTGTCTTCTAGTTCGTTGAAGATAAGACTGCTAAATCGTTTCCATCTCAGTTTTGCAAAGACTGGGCAATGAAGAAGATGTTTGGATGTTTCTACACCATCCTTCTCCATGCATCTTTGACAAATGGCGTCGAAGAAGATATTCAGTCTTGCCGCCTGAAGGCGTATTGGACAGTGTCCAGTAAGAGTAGTTCGGTAGATCTCCTGTATTCTACACTAGGCCAAAAAAGTCTTTAAATCACCAAGGGGGGGATTGTCGATCAGCAATTGCTAAGTGCACGCGAGGCCCTTGGTCCAGTGCTAGAAAGCAAGACACCAATATAGGTTCCATTTCGGTGAAGTAGTTTGATGCTATTTCTAGTGAGGACAGAGACACCTTCATTAGCTTTGGGCGCACAGTTAGCTAACTAAACGCTAGTATTGGCTCTCTGCTTTCAGAGTAAATTCTCACCTCCCTGAAAGAGGCTGCACTTTAACAATAGCCTGTAAAACACTACAGCGGTCCGGAAGACTAAACCTAAGAGAGCTTAATGGAGAGCTTTTTATAGAAAACATCCCCTTCAAACTTCCCTCATAGCTTTCACCCATCCGTGAACAAGTTTACTACCCCACTTCTCCAACGCCTCCTTTCTATCAACATATGCCTCAGTAAATGAAGAATTATATAATGCATTTGAAGGAGAATCCTCATTCCAACACTTTCATGAATCAAACTTTCTTCAGCCTTAGGTTGACTACGGTTTCGTAGAGCTAAAACACCACTTTTGGTGAGAGTCCCCATCTTCTCCTTATAGCCTCTCTAGTTTTCCTTTCTCTCTCCTCAGTTTTTGCCCACTGGGAAAATTTTCTATTAAGCAGAATATCCCTAGGAAAATAAAGACTTTTGTGACTTATTTAAGGACTCATAAGTAAAAAATCGTAAGTTTTTCCAAGCATTCAAGTACATTCTTCTCATCTTACCCCTAGGCAAATACCATGTAACTCAAAAACCACAGAGTGAGGGGGAAGACATCATTAGGTCTCAGAGAGCAGAGATATGTTTTTTCGATGCGAATTGTTTGGCAGAGTGGTAGTCTAATTGCCTTCAAGGACATCTAAGGCGCAGAAAATAAGCTCTTTCGGCGGAGTCGGACCATAATCAGAAACATTTTGCATACACATAGGAAATTTTTTGCTTATGTTGGAGTCAATTTGGAATAAGTAGGGGTTTATGTGCTATAATATTCAGAACACAATAGGTGTTGTGAGCGTGTCACAGGTTCTACATGTTACTTAGGTCGATCTTAACATTTACTTCCATAGTCCAACCTAGTTTGGATATGAACGTTGTACGCTAATCGTGTTTGATTGTTCAGTCTATATAATCTTCTTAGTTCATTGCAGCATTTCTTGAGGGAATGGCTCCCTCAATGTGTTTTCATACTGCATGATCTTATATGGTATTGAGAGTTTTTGACGTCTAATATCACAAAAGAAAGACTCCGACCTTCAAAGCTTATTAACCAAGGCCTTTGAGTTAGGAATCCAGTGATTATTATCCAATGAAGAGCTTAGTTTATGTTCGTCCGCGGCATATATTTATGGCAACTATCACTTGTACGTCAATATGAACCCGACATTGCCTTAGTACGGCGCCAGACACCGCTCACACCAGTCACCAGTCAATCGAGGCGTTAGCTCAAAGTTCCATAACTCTAAAAATGCCAGATTATTGAGTGTCTCTATGCGAAGAGATGCCAACGAGTATGCGCACTTTTTTCGATAACGCTGACAGATATCCACATATATCAACATCGAGACAGTCTGCAATGCTTCTAGTTTCAACTGGTACACAAGTAAGTACAACCATTAGTTATGGTCCGGCTTGGCAGCGCTACTGCTCTGTCTCCGTCTCCTTGTTTAAACTTAACACATTATTATCATTATTATAGCCTCTACTCTTCTATGCTTTGGACTCCGACTTCGTCCTCTCCTTCTTCTTTTTCTTCTACTGCGCGATAATGACTCTGGCTACAGCCGATAATATATGAGTATTCGAGTATTTAAAATTAGCTTAATGGTCTGAAAGAAAATTAAGGCATAAAATACAATTGCTACTGCCACGTCCATGGCTACTGGTCTTCAGCGCCGTCGACACTTGGACCAAGCCAGCGCAGTGAGCAGTCACTCGTCAGCCAGCCATCTAGCTGAGCCATCGATACTTCGCTGCAGTCTGCATCCACTTCGGTGGGGAAGAGGCGGCGAGTAAGGGGTTTGCCGCCAGCCAATAAACGACTGCCATTCTATTACGACTGCGATGGTTAACTAACTAATAGCTGTGTTGTTATTGCACGTCTGCGGCTGCAATGCAAAATGAGTAACTCATAAATTCTGCACACCAGCACCACCATACGGGCAGGTGTACATGTGTAAGACAGGTAGCTGAACGTCGTTTATCGCTGCAGTTTGCTGACTAACTTATGCTCTTTATTGTCTCGCATTGTTGTTGTGTTTGGTAGTACTACCGACGGTGCAACTTAACATTGCAACAGCCACAACAATAACAACAACAATGACGATCTTCAGTGAGTTGTGTATGGTTTTTTGGTTGCTTTGTTTTTGTAATTGCTGGCACGTTATGGTGGGACATTATAAGTTTTATGATCATTGAGGATAAATGAAAATATTTAACGTTGATTCCTGTGCGCGCGACAGGAAGTCCACTGCTGGTTTTCAGCTTTGTTGTTTCTCCACGTACCTCATGCCCATTCCTTAGCACTTAGGACGATGGGGCGTAACCAGCACTGTGCCTTTACCTCTGGATCCTGACTCAAAACGCAAGAAGTAAATATTGTTTATTACCTTTGTAAGTACACACATATGCTAGACATGCATGCATGCGTCTGTATGTATTGGTGGTGTTAGTAGTACACGCCGTTTCTCTCGATTTATTAATTATAAGCCCTTAAAGTAATTAAAAATGCTTAATACAGCTGGGCTGTCAAGAGAGATTAGATACCGGAAACATTACTCAACAACATTATGTTGGTGGCAGATAAGCGATAACTTACAGAAGCGACAGAAGCTTGCAGAACTCGCGCTACGTATGTACATATATTGCACAGTAATAAAAAAAAAGAAAACTGGAAATAAATGACTTAGGTGTTAGGCCAGTATAGGCGTTTCGAAAATTTATATTGTCTGCTAGTACATTTTAGAGGCCAAAACATTATTCAGTTAGGATCAGACTCGAAACTGATGTTTGAAATTTAAATTAAGCTTCATAGAATTGCTATTCAATAATCATCCAGAAGAAAACGTCAGAAGCCCTGTAAAGTATACATATGTATATAAAAATGATAAGCTGAGTTGGTTTAGTCTGTTTGTCCGTATTTAAAGGGTAATCCAAGTAGTGGTACTTTTTTCAATAACCTATTTTTTTGTATGGTGTCTTCTTGGAACTTTTTAAGAGACCATAGAACGATGCGATGCCGGTTGGGAAGGTCGAGTGGCTTTAGTTCTTGCACAAGCTTTATTTTTAACGCTTTTATATTACAGAACGTGATTTTTCGTAATATTTTCGGATTAATGGGTATGTAAACAAGCAAAATTGCCGAGAGAACCAATGGTTTGGAGTGGTTTGTGCGCCTTGGAGTCATCGGTATACATTTCTTCAAATGTGGCCGTTATCTCGGCATGAAAACCGACCATTTGATGCCTGAATTTGAAGCTCTCTCACACATTGCATTAGTCAATAAATTTATTGAAAGAAAACATCGGTAATTTCACGTTTTGGGCGGGTCGATTGGCCACCAAGATCATGTCATATCACACCGTTAAACTTTTTACTATGGGGATATGTAAAGTTTAAAGCCTATGCGAACAATCCCGTTTTAATTCAGGCCATGTAGCGGATTCATTGTTTTGCTTTCATACAAAAAAAAAACATTCTCCATACAGTCCAGGATTGTGCATAGCAAGCGGACCGCACCAAGAAAGAGGCAGAAAAGCTTGCGTGTAGGCAGATGCTTGGCACAACCTGGGGGCTCTCTTCCTCTCTCATGCACTGGTGCTGCATAGCTATTGTAAGATCACGGTGCAGTAGTGTGGCGGACAGGCGTTCAGAAATCCACCTGCTGAAAGCCAATGGAAAAGGTTCAGAGACTAGGTGCGCCTTGCATAACGGGAGTTTTAAGAACGACTGCAACCTATCACTTATAGACCTCTTCGTTGAAAACTGCGCAGCAAAATCGGCGACATGATTACTGGGTGCAGGAGAATTTACATATAGAACATTCGGACTTAGCTCGGTGGGTAATGGGGACTTGGCAAACATCGATTACATGACCCCATTTTTCAACTGTGAGAGAAGGTCCAAAGTCAAACATAGAAAAGAGTCGGTGTAAAGGTGTGTTAGCTAGGCGCAACACTCTAAACATTTATATGGATAAGATATGGATTGGACGATGGAGTTGATTCGGAAATATACTGTCCAGAGTTAGGCATAAGGCAGCTTTTTAACTCTGGACGATGATTATAAGTCGAAGCGACTAACAAAGCACGTCCAGGGTTAAGTTGCCGGATCACTGCCGAAAACGTGATTAATATTGAGAATCCCATGTATTGTCTATATAACGATCTGGACAAAAGCATGGAACCAGCTACTTGGATGCAAAACTGCAAAAGAAATATGCAAAATGGTAGAACGCAAATACACAAAAATCCTATTACTAACTAGTCACTGTCTGGTGGCACATACGCCGGAAGGATGGGCCTGACAGATTGAAAAGACTGCAGGAAATGTTTAGAGCAAGGCACCAAGGAAACAATGGAGCATCTCTTGTGCAATTGTTCCGCATTGGCGAAACTACATATCGATACATATCGAGGCTACATAGTCTGTTAAATTTCGCGTCAAGCACAGGCACTCTAAAGTATGACTATTCCTCATGGATCTAGTAACTAAACTCCATCTGGTATCGCAAAGGACCAAACCTGGTCTATGCGTGGCTTATAGGCCTACCAGTTTAAGCTAACCTAACCTTTATAAAAGTTATATATATTTTTGTGTTAACCGATCTGTAGCTGTTTGGCTGTATTGTAATGCAAAAAACCCTGTTTCACTTGCTAGGTTTACTCTGTCGCTTTTAAAAATAGATGCCGGGTATCTGCAGATCCTCGTTTTAAGTAACAGGGTTAGTATCAAATTGGATCCTCGTAAATAAGCGATCAAAATTCTACTTTTCTGTAAATTTATAAATATTAAGACCTTTCCTTAAGTCTTATCTGACTTTTCTACTTCATCTTCCCTCCTTTCTCAGCCATGCCATCACAACAATGTAGATTGCTGGTGTCTAAGCTTCTTCAGTGATTGCGGCTACTGAAACCCAATCTGCCACTCTAACGCAGGGGTACACAAGCACACAATCACCTCCAGCTAATCTTCGGTTGAAAGCAACCCGGAGCCGCAATTCGCCACTGCGCTGCTAATTGAGCTGAGCATTTGCAAGCCGATTCTAATGCCAACTAATCAAGCGACGTCCTCCAGTAATTTTTCACAATCACAAGTCTTCTAAGTGTATAATTTCATATTGCAACACACTGGCACACACACACACACATTTATATATGTGGGTATGTGGATATGTAAAGTGATCGGCAATAAAATTGTCAAGCAATAACGAGCAATTGCAATGTAATTAATTGTGAAACCCGAGTAACAAATTTCCATTCCCGGCCACATTGTAAACACGATTTATTCTGTAATTCAGTAAGATAATCGCACAGAAGCCACAAACAAAGTCACCACACGCTCGCTGCAGCGAGCAAAGTAGAATAGAGCGCGGCTAGCGCTAAGTAGATTGCGGCGCAGCGTTGTGCCGGTGATTGTTGATTGTGGCGAACGGCATGTCACATGGCATCGGATCAAACCAATCAACCAGCCAGGCAATAGTAGTTGTCGAACAACAACAACAACTACAACAAAAACACTGTGTAGCAGCATTGTGACAGCAAAGTTATTGCAACACAAACCGTCTTGGCGCAACAGCAGCAGCAGCGGCGGTTTTAGTTGCGGCGGCAACATACCACAGCAAGCATTGCAACAATATGTAGCAACAACAAAAACACCAACAACAACAGCTCATAGACGATTTTAGTTAATGTGGTCATTGTACTGTGTGCTTTTCACCCCAAACAGATGCCATACTGGTATGCTATGCATCATTGGCAACAACAACAACAACAGCAACAGCAACACGCACTAACAAGCAATTGTGGCGAGAATGCGACATCGGCAATCAATTTGTGCCGACTACGGGAAATTCAATCTGCGAATCGGCAATTGTTGCTGGCTTTCGGTTTGTATGTATGTGTGTGTGCAGATACTTGGAGACTCAATCAAATGCAAAAATGCGGTTGAGTGTCACGTTTATGTGTGTGGATTTGTGTGCTGCTACCGATGTGTTATTGCCACAATGACAGTGGTGCTACTCGTTGTTGTTGTTGTTGTTATTGTTGTTGTTTGTACTTTTTTGTGCTTTCGATTTTGCATGCAAATGCGCTGTGCGGCGGCGCAGTCAGTCTTGTGTTAACTATGCAGCCGCAAATATTGGTCAGGTAATTGAAAAAGCTGCAACAACAACAACAACGAGCACATACGAACACGCATAAAAATAGTTTAGTAGTGATTACCGTGTTACGCTGTGGCAATCGCGGCTGCGGATGCGGTGCTGACGGCGGTGAGGTGGTGAATTTTTCAATTAGTTTAATATTGTGTTGCATGTGCCACACCAAATGATGTTCGAAATGCGTGCACATGTGTATGTGTGTGTGCATATATATCTATAAGCGAATCTATTTATCATATTTTGATTTAAGTCGCGGAATTATGATCTAATTCGGTGATTGCATTGTGATTTTGAAATGCAATTTACTTGCTTTTGCCTGTTGCAAGTGCCCAATAACCAAATGGAGGTGGGCAAAAAGTACCTGATCTGCAATGAACCCTGTAAGCGTGAGGAACCTTTGTTTAAAATACGATAGCAAACCCTTGTAGAGCCAAGGGTCACAGCTAAAAGTGAGAAAGCTTCAGCGGAACCAATTCGGCATATTTGGTTTAAGGGATCGCTAAAGTCTAATTGCAGCGTTTGTTCACCAAAGGTGCGGCTGAAACGAGCGTTGATCTTAAAATAATAAAACTGTGTTGTGTGCTGGGCTTGAGATCCGCCAATCGGGAGTGCAATGAAAAAGATACAACTGCCTCGGATGAAAAACCCTACTTTGAAAGTGACGGAACAAGAATGAAAACAAGTAGGTCTTTATTACAACGACCTTATAAAGGAGCCCAAATTCGGAATCAGTCGTTGAGTCTTCGTATTCACTCCGCTGGATGAACGTCTAGCCACCATACTCATAAAAGCCTCCTATGAGCGCCACGAGAACAGGATTGAACTTTGGACGATTTTGACACTACGGTAGCCAAAGAAGGCAACTTTGGTACAACAGATGGAAAATTCAGCTTCCGTGGCGAAACCTCTCCAAATGGATTGAGGTGGATCGAGTTTGCCGATGCCCGAAATATGGTTGTCGGTAGTGCTAGAATCCAGCATAAAAAAATTCATCAAGCTATGTACTTGGCTGTTTCCGAAACGAAAAGTTGGATTCCTCTAGTGCCCATGACGTGCGAATGCTTAGAGGACTTAACATCGACTCAGACCACTATCCTGTTGTGGCGAAGCCTCTGTACAGCAAAGCACGTCAATAAGCACAGGCAAGGTACGACGTCGAGAAGCTACTATCACAGTTGACGCGAAATGGTTTGTCAAGGTGCTTGCTTCAAGTTCTTTGCAAAATATTGTCGGATGAAAGATTAGAACTTATAAGTATGGCCTTAGAATTCGATAATCTACTGCCTACCAGATTTTCACCATGGCCAAATTTTGGGAAAGACTGGCGAAAGGAGGATAGTCACACAGCACCTCTTCGTTGATTTTAAAGCCGGAGCTATCTGCTCCTGAAGAAAATAATTCGAGCTACAACTCTGAATAGAGTATGTACAATCTTCTATAAGAGTGTACACCTGCTGAGATACGCCGATGATATTGATATCATTGGCCTCAACCACCACGCCATTAGTTCCGCTTTGTCCAGACTGGATAAGGAAGCGAAGCGTATAGGTCTGGTTGTGAACATGGACAAGACAAAATATTTCTTGTTATTAAACAAACAGTCATCGCAATCACGACTTGGCTCTCTTGTTCCCAAGTTTCACCTATCTTGGAACCAGCATCAACACCAACAAAAATATCAACCTTGAAATCCAATGCAGAATCACCCTTGCCAAAATGTGCTGCTTCGGACTGAGTGGACAATTGAGAAGTAAATTCATCTCTCGACGAACACAGACCAAACTCTACAGGTCATACATTATTTCTGTCCTACTATATGGTGCTGATGTAAAGTTAAAGTAGGTTAAAGCTTTAACCAATATTTGTACTAATGTTTTCATTCGTTGAAAATCTTTGAGCAACCGGTATGAAATTCACAAATTGTTAGATATAACTAGAATATATAATAAATGAACATAAATATGTGCATTCTAAGCTTTAAAAAATAGTAAGGGTATATTAGATATTACCATCTAAAGCTTAGCATCTCGAGAATCCCTAACCATTATATCCATATCTCATTACAATTTCAACTTTAGGAATATTGTAAAATCGATTTATTATATATCACTTACCTCGGCATGGTCCCGGATATGCAACGGCAATGGACCGACCACTTTTGCAAATCATTCGGTTTATATCACAAACACTACGATATGTCTTCCCATCCACACCGCAGACGGCGCGCGACGGATCGATCGGCAACGCTGCAATGGCGGCAGCATCATCTTCGGGGCAATCAATTTTACAAGCAATACAGTGGGGTATTGTGTATTGATCTTCGACGCATGTGTGACCGTTGAGACATTTCACGCCGTTACACGAAGCTGGAAAATAGAAAGGAAAATATTGGTCTTTTTATTGGGATTTAGGTAATAAAATATGTACCAAGTTCGATAGTTTATTAGGAATATGCATATAAAGCAAATAAAAGTAGAATAAAATAAGTACATATTTGAATAGAATGACTTCTGAGCTGTCACAGAGGCGTTTGTCTAACTGGTTCTTATTCTTCACCTTATTCACTAAATACCAGTTAAACTGAAAATCATAACGGATTGAAGAAACTATTGTTTGGCTTATTTTTAGTTTTATTGTTCAACATTTGATCGAATTTGACCCAGAATGAATAAAATTTTTTTTGATTCACTCCTGAGTGAGTACAAAGAAGCCAAGGCTTAATTCAATTATCCATATACTTGTTCTAAGCATCGACTACTTATAATGGAATTCGGTGTCTTCAGTGAATCTTAGATTTTCGGTTTCGGCTCAAGCGCTATTCCAATGATCGTTTGACAGTTTCCTCCGGGAGGTACTACATCGAATATTCTCAGAGCTGTAGTGTTTTCATCCATTCGTACGACATAGTCTAGCCAAAGTAGCCGCTGTCTCTTACTTAATTCGCTGAATTACTTGTATGTCAATGGCGTCGTATATCTCATACAGCTCATTCCATCAAATGTGGTGTCCGCCATTGCCAATTCACAAAGAACCATAAATATTTCGCAGAACTTTTCTCTAGTAAACTCGTAACGCGGACTCATCAGTTGTTGTCATCGTCCGTTCCTCTGCACCATATAGCAGGACGTAGATGATGAACGACTTGTAAAATTTGGTCTTTGTTCGTCGAGAGATTGCGGAGTCTAATCTTTTTTTATGCTCCGGTCTTGAAAGCTTCTGTAAGTCGACGCATCTTTTCGTAGAATTTCGAGTATTACCCCTGTCTGCCAGTTTGTCAAGCTCTTCGTACTTACGCATTTCGGCCTCTTTCTTTTTTTGTCTGCAAATGCGTCTCGCTTCCCTCTTTAGCTCTCGGTATCTATCCCGAGTGTTGCGGTCGGTTGTAACGTTGCGAGGTAGTCTGTTTTCTCTTCACTGCGACACGGGACTCATTATCTTAGCAGCTATTTCTTTGGCTTTTCCGAAAACCAATGGTTTTCATTGACTTGTGTTTGTTGACTTGACTGGAGATGTGTCTTCTGTATATCACAACACGATCAATCTGATTGGTGGGTTTTCTATCCGAAGACAGCCAAGTAGCTTGATGAATTCGGGCCCCGGCGAAGTCCATCAGACTCAACCCATTTGGGGATGTTTTTTTATGGAAGCTGAGTTTATCGTCACAAAGCATTCACCTCTTATAGGTGCTCTCCAAGAGCTCATAGAAGGCATCACATCGTCCTCTCTTCCGTCGGTAGAAGTTGAAGAACTTCGCTTTAATGTGAATTGTGGGTAGATGTTCATCAATCGGGGTGGATGCTAGGACTATTTTATATGGCCAATGCAGTAAATACCGCAAGTATCTACTCATCTCAATCCTTGTCATATGCATCGCACTTATCGAAGGACGATGATGTCAGCCTTTACACTTACGAGCACATTAACTAGCTGAGCTATCTCAATTGAGTGACCGGATATTCCAGGTGCATGCCCCCAAATCTTAATCTTTAATTCGATAGTTAACTTCCCAATTTCCGAGACGAGCTCGAGGAGTCTAGAAATGCCTTCGCTAGTCTTGAGTTCACTCCAGACTTAACTGGTATGATACAACTAAAATTCTCAAACCTTTGGGGCTTAAATAAAATGTTCAGCAACTCTAAGTGCTCGAAACAACTGTACTTGTATGTATGTTAGTTTGTGCGACTTACGAAAATATTTGAAGGCAATAAGTAACCAACTGCAGATTCAGCAACAACAAATTGCGCTTGAAAGTGAGTTCTAAAAATAGGCACACAGGTTTTGCTTTTAATTTGTTTTGCCATGCTCAAGCAGCCATCGAACCAAATTGAATCATATTACAACAACATTAGCGCCAATTGAATGCAGATGGCGAATAGTTAACAAACAATAGCAACATGAACAACTAGTATAACCAGCGAATCACTCGTTTGCAACTAATAAACTGTCAAATTTATCATTGAACATTGCAGCGAAGCGGCAACGCCTTGGCGCCATCTGTGACACCAACAAAATTGCAATATAATTTTTCATGAAATTATTTTACGCATCGCAGACAACCGACAACCGACCAGCGACGAGCGGGCGACGACCACGGACGGACGTTCGACAAGCCACAAGTGGCAATCGCGATTTGTTGTTGCAATCTTTGGCCGATTTCTGTTGCCAGTTGGTCGATTGGTCGAGCTGGCGACAGTGTTCACAAGTAGCGTTGTTGGTGTCGTTGTTCATGTTGCTGCTGATGTGTTTTATTTTTTGGCCATGGCTCGTGGCAATAGTCAGCGTCAGCGTCATTAGTTGTGGCGGCAATAATAATAACAGCAACAACAATAGCAAAAATTGCCAACTGTTGCTTGCTGTGTTGTTATTGTCGTTGTTAAATTGTTGCTGCAGCATTTTAGGCACGCGTTAAATGCTGCTTGCATTTGCTGTTGCCATCGTAAATGTACGGTTGCCAAGCGCTCGAAACGCGTTGCGTCGCTTTCAGATTCAATCAGAGTGCAACAAGTATTTTGCCATCGGAAAATTACAGACTCGGCTCGGATTATCTTTATTACCGATTTGAGCGCACTCTGGCCGTCGTCCGGATGGCTTCCTGCTGCATAAACATATGCAAATGCATGGCCAGCTAGCCGAGCGGGCAACGATTACCGGCACTAACACACACACACATAAAATGTTTTTTGTTGCTTTTTTTGTATTTTTATGTAATCAACGACGATATTAAATTTATTAGCTCTTTTTTCTTTGATTCCCGTCAGCCTTGCCGCGATGTCAAGTGTTAATGCCAGGTGCATGGCCAGAGCATGTCTCGCACTTCGTGCGTCGCCGATCGTAAACGATTTTCATATATGGTAGGTACATATTGTATATTGATAGATAAATAAGGATTAACTGGCCAATTGAAAAGTCCATGCCTTACCAAAGTAAACATAGTTTTTTTGACAAAATTCGTGTTTGGTTATTTACAATAGTTCCCTTCACTGATTATAGCGACCCTCCGACTTTTCGATACCATCTTTGTAGTACTACTCGTATTTGTCCTTTTCTTCAAAATAGTGGGTAGTTATTTGACTCCAAGTACGTCATTCACTGAGAGAGAGAATAGACTTCAAGAGGGATTCCATAATAGTTCCGAGAGCAGTGATCTGCCATGTGTGAAGCTTACTCGTCTGTGTTTCACAGCATCCAGGCGACCATATTGAAGCAGCGTAGTTCAGGCCGTTTGCCTTGTATGTTGCTAACAACGTTTCGATGGTTTTTGCCATGTGCCGCCGGCTGGCAGCTTGAGGATTTTTTGCGGCTTTGTACTTTGGCAATAATTGTATGAGAAATGAAGAAGCACAGGCTGCCTGATGTCACACCTACAATCTTAAGGTTATTGACAGTCGGAATTTTAACGCCACCGACTGTAATACGTAGGCTGCTATATATATTTCTGGACTAGGCAAGGTGCAATCTGACATTTCCATTGGAAAGTTTGACATTTTTTAGCATAACATCACTCAGAACGTTTTGTCATTTAATTGTGAATTGTTTTATTTACAGGGAATTAAAAAATTCATCTCGGCCAAAAAAAGGAATTAACTCGTGAACATTTTCGTGCGATAATTTTTCACAACTTTCGACGTGGATTATCACGACAAGAGTGCATCGATGAACTAAAACCTTTGTATGGCTATGAAGCACCATCCTATAGCACTGTGAAAAACTGGTACAACGATAGAAGCATGCCTATGCATTTCTCCCACCAGCATACATTCGATATTGCATGAACACCTGGCCGTAAAAAAGGTTTGTTCTCGTTGGATCCCGCACAATTTGACAATTGCTCAGAAAAAGGCTCGTGTGGATTGGGTGTCACAGGTGACGAATCATGGATCCATGCGTATGAGCCCGAAACAAAACAGCAATCGACCGTGTGGGTCTTCCAAGACGAGCCAAACCCAACGAAAAAAAAACCATTTTCGTTGATAAATATGCCTATTTTCATTACTAGGCCAGAAATATATATATTAGCCCTCGTATTAATGTATTGTACTATATATATGGTCGCTATGGATTTAGTGGATGAGAGTGTTAGGCTCCGTGCAGCGAGGAAGTGAGAAAGGTCGGAGAGATAGCCGTTTAGTTTTGAGCACATATTATCGATTTCATTGCCCGAAGTCATTATGGTTTATAGTCCAGACTGTGTCAGAGGTTTTGACAAGTACAACGCTACGAGGATCGTCCTCTCGCAGTGTGGTTTTTGTTTGAGGCCATGAACTATCTGAGCGTCTATGGCGCTAAATGCTGTGTTGGTGCTGTGCACTTGACAAAAGTCATGCTGGCGGTTAACAAGACTCTCACGACAACCGATTCTACGTTAACTGAATTTAACCGTAGTTTAGCAGGCCGATCGCCGTTTTTTAGGAGATCTAACCCCGTTTGAATCGATAAGTTTTCAAGTTGTTCGTCTCTAATGTTGCTTTAAGATGCATTAATAGAAAGTTTGAATATTTTCTTCGTTCATAAATCATACTTTACAGCTTTTTGGGCCTTGCCGCCATAGCTTAGAAATCAAAAGCTGCCTAAGGAAAACAATATTCGGTTAAACGAGCATTGCTTTCATGCCTTAGATGATTCTGCAAAATTTAAAACTCACCAACTAGCTTCAAGTAGAGATTACTGACGTGCTTTTTCGGACCAAATAAATAGGTCGCTAATATCTTTCGTGACTGATATTTGGTATATAAATCGATTTTCAATTAGTTTAAAGAATCGGTACCACAAAAAAATAAATTTTACTCATATAAAATGATCGAAATTTGTGAATAGGTCGACTGAAAATAATTTGTTTTTCCAATAGTTGGCTTTAGTAATCCGTATCTGCGGTTGTATGGTCCGGAGATAGAAAGATAAGTTAGAAAGGCTTTGTTATGTGTTTGGGATTGTCAGAGAGTTATCTGCTATGAGCCGCTTCCTTACGGCCAAACTCTTAAATCGTACTTGTGCCGCTAACAATTGGATCGTCCGAAGCAATCAGTCTCAGTCAATAGGAGAGGAATTGAAACGTGTGGACAACGTCAGACCACATACATCGAAAGATTCATAGATTGCCATACGCAGAGGAATTTAACTCATGGAACAAAGCTCTCTATAAGAGCATAACGCTGGCCTGGAGCAATAACTGTTTAGTACAAAGTCACGAGAAACATGCGCAAACTTAAAATGTCAGTTATGTCGTGATAAAGGCGAGGAAAACTGTGCTGTTTAGTATTTATCGCATCTCGAATAAACTCGGTGCGAATATATTTTTCCGATAAATTATTAAACGTTTTCTTGTTTTGTAATAATTAAAAATTAAAAAAAGATACTCACTTCGACAATGTCCTCGATATGCTACAGCCAGCGTTGGATTGTTGGTGCGGCAGGCGCGTTTCTTCAATTGACATTCCGTGTTGTAAGTGCGACCATCTGTACCACAAACCGGATGTGGGCCATGGAAATTTTCTACCTATTGAAAACATGTTCGAAAAATATAATTCAATTATTTAGAATGCAATTTTTGTAATACTGTTGCATATAAAACTGATAATAAGGTATATTAGAATGATTATATCATTTGCAATTCACACCAGTGACGCATGCCACTTTTAGTGTTTTTCAATGAAATCAACAAAAGAGATCGTTCGAAAGCTCTGGAAATCCTTGTAAGTCTTTTTTAATTAGAGTTGTCATATTATTAACTATGTAGGTCTACTAAACGTGTTAGTAAGTTGGCTAGACTTAAGAGAGCTTGACAAATAAGCTTGATTTATTTAAACGACTTATTTTAAGTAATTTGGTTAGGATTGGATCTATTTCAGAAAAATTATGGTTCTAATAGTGTCAGTGAAACTAACCACAGCTTTCTATTAGCATTCCTGACATGATAAAGTTTATACTGATTATACTGAATAACTTTTCCTAAGAGACTGTGGGTCTAAAACAATGGGTCTAAACCCGTTTCAAGCTAGCGAAGTTTTTGAGGAAAAATTTAATCCCCAGTTTTTTGGATATCCAAATAAAACTTAATACATAAGTGCATTTTGACAATCTATTGAATATTTTTGGAATCGGACAGATAGATCATCCCCATACAACCGATTATCCAGAATTTTAAACTTCTTAAAAAATCGTTGTTTCGAAAATGGTCACAGACCCATAGTCTCTTAGGCAAAGTTGTTCAGTATAATCAATAGAACATTTCGCGCATATCCGATTTTTTAGAAAAAAAGTCTACCCGATTTTTAGCACTCGCGACTTTTCTGTTTTTTTAGCTCCCTGTAAATCGAATCACTCTACGAGGTATGACAATTAAGTAATGAGACTGATTCCATAAAAACCGTATATTTGAAAATTATTCTACAACTCTGCCATCCCCTTCAAAGTAGTCCCCTTGGGCAGCTATACAGCGATTCCAGCGCGTGTTCCATGCTTCGTAACATTTCTGGAACGCTTCGACTATGATGTCCGCAAGTACCCTCGTCATGTCCGTAATCGACTCATAATGGGTTCCTTTGACCACCGACCACTTTCAAAAAAAAAAGTCACAGGGGTACATGTCGGGCGAATAAGGCGGCTGTTGCAACACGGCGATCCCTTTAGAGTCCAAATACTGGGACACGCTGAGGGCGGTGTGACACGGCGCGTTGTCGTGATGAAGGATCCAGTTATGAGCCATGTCTGGCGAACCCTGTTGCCTCGTTTTCACAATCTTTCGAGTACTTGGTAATAGTAGACTTGATTCACAGTTTTCCCCGGTGGAACGAATTCTTTGTGGACGATACCACGGCTATCAAAAAAGGCAATAATCAACGTTTTCACCTTCGACTTGCTCATGCGAGCTTTTTTCAACTAGACGCAGCAGACGAACTAAACAAGCTAGAGCGATGGTACATATATCAATGGAGAGGGGAGGGATGCCGAAAAAAGAAAAAAGGAAATTTCAAGGTCACAGGTTTACCACAATTACTTAGATGACATACTTTCGGCAAATTTATTGAATAGAAATTAATCGCTTGGTGGTGAGCTCAAAACGATCCACTTTTAGAAGCTTGTGGGTAACATAAAGTACCAACAGCTGTTCAAGTGAAATTTACTGATGAGGATCAACCCTACGACCGAACCTAACCTAATCTATGAAGTTGGATTTAGACTTCAGAGTAGAAGTTTTTCTAGATCAAACAATCTAATAAAAAAAAGTGTAAAATGAAGGTTTGCTCGACTAAGTTAGAAAGCTATGGGCAGTAGCGGATTCAGAATTTCTTTCTGGGGGGAGGGAATTTGCTGACCATCATATTTTGAAAATTGCTTTTATTTCATAAATTCTTCTATATTTGAATTAAATTCTTCGATTTCGAATGGGATTTTGATGCCCAAACAGTCACGTGGATCCCCCAGTGGCTATGTATGATAAATCCATCGATAAAGCCGAGTTTATCGATTAAGCCTGTGAACCAGTGGTGTTCGAATACAAACTTGCGGGCTCCACGAAAATAAGCAAAGAACTACAACATTGTAGCCGCAACTAAAAATCCATTAGAGAACCAAATACAAAAATAGTAAGAGGAAAAGGAGAAGGAATGATTCAGGTGAAACTCACCGCTACTTCAAATTGGCGATTCGGGAATCCGTAGACATTGAAATCATCGTATATGCCATCCAGTAGTGTCGAGTCATCTGAATTAAGAGATGATTTGCCAACGTCAGCGGCAACACCTCCATCGCCAGCACCAACACCAACAGCATCAGCACCGAAAAACGCCTCAGACGATGCGCCGGTTTTTTGCTTTTTCACTGCCGACGACGGCGATGATTTTGCAATATGACTTCCGTGATTTAATAAACGACGATCATCAGACGGCGACATGGAATTTACGGGAGTGGTAGCAGCTGTTGTCTGCCACTCCATTGTTGTTGATACTATGGGCGTTTGTGTTGTTATTGTTGTTGTTGCCGCCGTTGCCATCGGTATGTTATCGTTGTGCGCGGCCAACGAGGATGTTGCAGACGAGGTGCGCGTGCGCACATTGTTGTCATTGTTGTTAGCATTGTGATCCTTTAGCTTCTTGTGCTTTTTATGTGAGCGGTGATTGTGCTGATGGCTACTCTGATGTTGTTGTTGTTGTTGTAGTTGTTGCTTCTGATGTTTGCGTTTGCGTTGTTGATGGTGATGACGTTCACGTTGTCTGCCGCCGTCAATGTTGTGCTTACCTTTGCCTTTATTGCTGTTGTAATTGTTATTGTTGTTGCCGTTGCCATTGCCTTTGCTGGCACTATTAATATTCACCGTATCGCCTGCTGATGGCAACACCTCCTCGTGATTTGGAGCGTTCTCGAGCCGTCTGGCATTTGATGTGCTGGATGCTGCTGCCGGTTGAAAACGTTTTATTATGGCGAAATTGTTGTTGCTGCTATTCTCCTGCTGGCGCTTGCTGAGCTCCATTTCATTTTCATGTTGTCTCCGCTTCTTGTTGTGATTTGAATTTTTATTTGCCTTATGTCTAGACGGCAAATGGTAGGTTCTTCGTGACTCCAACGGTGGTGTTCTTGTTGAATCATCGCTACTACGCCGATGATTGCCCGTCGATTCTGCGCCAACGACGTCATCCAACCAATCATCCAAATCATCATCGTCGTCATTATTCGCAACAACAAAAGCATCGTCATCATCATCATTATCGTTGTCCTCGTCGTTGTCGTCTTCGTTAATTTCGTCATCATCCTCTTCGTCGTTGAATTCATCATCGAAAGCGTCGCGACTAAAGTGGTTGTGATGTTTTCGGCTATTCATTCTTACATTACTAATAATCTGTATACGCTGTTGGACGGGTTTCTCTGTGTCATGTTCGACATTGGCCGTTATTAAAAGTCTTCCCGGTTTCTCTACACGTCTACTTAACTGAGGCTTCTGTTGGCTTTGACTTTGCATTATAATCAGTTTTCTTTGGTTTTGATTTTGATTTTGTATTTGCATTTGGTGTTCAACACCTAAATTAACATTTGTAATTTCGCTACTTAAACTACGTATGTCGCGTGGCGACTTGCCTTCGTTGAAGAATGCGGCAGCGCTGTCGCCTTCAACGGCTTCTTCACCCGCAGCACCGGCACCGAATGCGCCAGCGATGATATGCCTATTCATTCGCAACTGCTCGTTGTGTGGTTCGTGTCCACGGTAAATCTTCGCCGGGCCCCGTTGCTTGTGTCGCTTGGCCGCTCCACACTCTGGTGCGCAGACACACTTTGGACGGCCCTTGCGCTTGACACACTTCTTATTCCAACCGCATTGCATGCTCTTGCAGCTAACTATATTTAAAAGAAACGGTAAAAAAGAAAACAGTTTTTGCATAATTATAAAATAGTACAACTCAACGAGTATATCGTCACCTGAAATGCAAATTAACGTAACAACATTTTCAGAAATTTACAGTGGCATGAATGAAACACGGAATAAAATGGAACATGAGTGAAACAAAATATTAATATTGGTTAAAACTGGTTTATATATGACCGCAGAACCAGAAAATGTTGAACATATTTAATATTATGTATATAATTTGAATTAGTGAAGCGTAATCAATAAGACACTCAATTTCAAATTTTTTGATGATACGTTATTTTGCATTTCAGGTGACGATATGTAGATCTAAAAGAGGATAATAGTCCGAGAAAAGCTCTTATAAAGCTTGGTTACTTACGCGCACAAGGTGAGCAAGTCATTCCATCACCAACGGTTGTTGTGAAGAAGAACTCTACATCGGTAACATCACGATCCGTGTAGAAAAGCTCCGGATAGCGGCAACACTCGGATTTGGTGCTGTTCCTCAAGTAAATCTCGCTGCACTTGCCATTACTTTGTGACGAACGCCAGCAGGCGCCGGCTGTAAGTTGGAATAAGATCGATATATTATGAGGTTAAACCAAGGCATGACAACAGAGTAAGAAAAGTAATAAGTAAGGAGGGACTAAGTTCGGTTGTAACCGAATATTTCATACTCTTGTAACCTTCAGATTTGGACACAAATTGGTTTTGGCAATCTTGCGAAAGTGCTCAATATTTATTGTTCGACGAAACCGTGTATGTATTACAATAAAATTTGTATCTTATCGACTTGTATTATAAGTCACAGACTAAATTAATCTTGTAGTATATACTCGTATATCTATCTGCAAAAGAAACTCACTCCAAAGCACGACATATTGAAGCAAGTGTCAAACAGGGGGACGGATTTTATTATAGTGGGTATACAAGGTGAGTTCCAAAGTAAACAGGACTTTTTAGGGGTGGTGCCATCTATATGTCGATTGTTCAATGAGAATTTCATGACATTTCATAGATTGGAAGTGAAGTTATTGCGTTTTAAGTGCCAGTATGTTTGTGTTATCGGTGCGAAAATGAGCTTCGAACAAAGAGCCAACATTAAATTCTGTTTTAAAATTGGTAAGTTGGTTTTACCGAAACGTTTCAATTGATGAAACAAGTTTATGGCGATGATTGCCTATCCCGTGGCAGGTACACTAGTGGTTTCAACGTTTTTAAAGTGGTCGTGAGGACATAAATGACGATCAACATGTGGGCCAATCAAAATCCGTGATAACCGGAAATTCCATCGAATCTTTGCGTGAATTCATTAAAAATCAGCCGAAATCATCATTGAAATTCATGGAAATGGAATTGAAAATCTCCAAAACAACGATTTATCGCATTTCGAACGAACGTTTGGGCTTACGAAAGGGATGTGCATGGTTTGTTCCACACAAACTTACTGCCGACCAAACATTGCTCAGAATCCAACATTGGAAGGACGATTATTTGACGAAATATCACTTTTTAACCAATAACCACTCCCCGTATTCACCTGATATGACACCGTGCGACTTTTTCATTTTCGGAAAAATGCATTTGCCCATGAAAGGAAAGGTTATGCAGACGTAGAGACCATTCAAAAGGCTTGTCCCGGCATACTGGCGGCCATACCGGCCAACGAGCTAAAACACTCGTTCGACATGCTTTTGGACCGAGCAAAAAATCTGTATTGAAGTATAAGGAGACTATTTGAATAAAATGAATTGATCTTGCCGAAAAAATCATTTGTTCTGTTTTTTTTTTAAAGACCTGTTTACTTTGGAACTTGTATGGGGACTGGTCAAAGGTTTGGATTGATTTCTGTAATTGTTGACGCTGAACATAGGGATCAAGACAATATGTCCGTTTAACTTCATAAAAAAAGGTTTTTATATACGAGTAACAAATGTTAATTGGGAGTAAAGTACGGTCTGCTCTTGGTATTAACGAAAGTGTGCTTGAAATTTCTTAGCTGGCTCCCAACGCCCGATTTCACCCATTTTTGTCACCTAACTTCAGTTTATCCAAAATAATACGACCAATAAGTTTTGTTTGTTTTTTGGGAGGATGGAGTCATGTGTAGAAGTTCACGCAAGTGAGGAAAGTTCTCTGATCGCCATTCACTTGGGAGTGGCCAGAAACGATTCTTTTACATATGACTCAAGCAGCTCACGACTTCCGGTCTTTGACCAAGTATCCTCTGGGTAGCCTAAGAACATCCGTTTGAAGGCGAGCTAACGTGAGAAGGCGAAACATCCCCTGCATAGGGTTGTGCGCTGGGTTTGGGACCCGCCACGTAAAAAAACACCCCCAATGAAAAAGCAAACACAGCCTCGGATGAGAGACCCCCCTTTTGATGACGACCATGGCAAACGAAATAAGGACTATGATTTGAGGGCATGCACCTGGAATGTCCGGTCCCTTAATTGGGAAGGTGCCGCTGCCCAGCTGGTAGATGTCCTCGGAAAGATAAAGGCTGACATCACCGCCGTCCAAGAAATGCGATGGACGGGACAAGGACAGAGACGAGTAGGTCCTTGTGACATTTACTACAGTGGCCATATAAAGGAGCGCAAGTTTGGTGTTGGATTCGTGGTGGGAGAGAGACTCCGTCGCCGAGTACTATCATTCACTCCGGAGAATGAACGTCTAGCCACAATCCGCATCAAAGCGAGGTTCTTCAACATATCGCTGATTTGCGCCCACGCCCCGACGGAAGAGAAGGACGATGTGACCAAAGATGCTTTTTATGAGTGCTTGGAGCGCACTTATGAGAGATGCCCCCGCCACGATGTCAAAATCGTGCTTGGCGACTTCAACGCCAGGATGGGCAAAGAAGGTATCTTTGGCACTACGGTCGGTAAATTCAGCCTCCACGAGGAAACATCCCCAAATGGGTTGAGGCTGATCGACTTCGCCGGGGCCCGAAATATGGTTATCTGTAGTACTAGATTCCAGCATAAGAAGATACATCAAGCTACCTGGCTGTCTCCGGATCGAAAAACCACCAACCAGATCGATCATGTTGTGATAGACGGAAGACACGTCTCCAGTGTTTTAGATGTGCGTGCGCTCCGAGGTCCTAACATCGACTCGGACCACTATCTTGTTGCAGCCAAGATTCGCACCCGCCTCTGTGCAGCAAAAAACGCACGCCAACAAACACAAGGAAGGTTCGACGTCGAGAAGCTGCAATCACAACAGACAGCCGAACGATTTTCTACTCGGCTTGCACTCCTGCTCTCTGAGAGCACTCGTCAACAACTCGGTATAAGGGAACTGTGGGACGGCATTTCAACTCCTTACGTACAGCTGCAACCGAAACCATTGGTTTTCAGAAAGTGCAAAAGAACAGCTGGTACGATGAGGAGTGCCGTGTCGCAGCGGAGAGAAAACAGGCTGCCTACCTCGCAACGTTACGATCGACCACAACACGTGCGGGATGGGATAGATACCGAGAGTTGAAGAGGGAAGCGAGACGCATTTGCAGACAGAAGAAGAAAGAGGCCGAAATGCGTGAGTACGAACAGCTTGATAAGCTGGCCGACAGGGGTAATGCTCGAAAATTCTACGAAAAAAATGCGGCGACTTACAGAAGGTTTCAAGACCGGAGCATACTCCTGTAGAACCCCCAAAGGTGATCTAGCCACCGATGCCCAGAGCATACTTAGATTATGGAGGGAACACTTCTCCAGCCTGCTGAATGGCAGTGAACACATAGCACCAGGAGAAGGCGAACCCGATACCCCAATCGATGACGATGGAGCAGACGTTCCATTGCCCGACCATGACGAAGTTCGAATAGCAGTTGCCCGCCTGAAGAACAACAAAGCGGCAGGGGCAGACGGATTGCCGGCCGAGCTATTCAAACACGGCGGCGAAGAACTGATAAGGAGCATGCATCAGCTTCTTTGCAAAATATGGTCGGATGAGAGCATGCCCAACGATTGGAATTTAAGTGTGCTATGCCCAATCCATAAAAAAGGAGACCCCACAATCTGCGCCAACTACCGTGGGATTAGCCTCCTCAACATCGCGTACAAGGTTCTATCGAGCGTATTGTGTGAAAGATTAAAGCCCACCGTCAACAAACTGATTGGACCTTATCAGTGTGGCTTCAGACCTGGAAAATCAACAACCGACCAGATATTCACCATGCGCCAAATCTTGGAAAAGACCCGTGAAAGGAGAATCGACACTCACCACCTATTCGTCGATTTCAAAGCTGCTTTCGATAGCACGAAAAGGAGCTGCCTTTATGCCGCAATGTCTGAATTTGGTATCCCCGCAAAAGTAATACGGCTGTGTAAACTGACGTTGAGCGGGACCAAAAGCTCCGTCAGGATCGGGAAGGACCTCTCCGAGCCGTTCGATACCAAACGAGGTTTCAGACAAGGCGACTCCCTATCGTGCGACTTTTTCAATCTGCTGCTGGAGAAAATTATTAGAGCTGCAGAACTGAACCGAGCAGGTACAATCTTTTATAAGAGTGTACAGCTGCTGGCGTATGCCGATGATATTGATATCATCGGTCTCAACACCCGCGCCGTTAGTTCTGCTTTCTCCAGACTGAACAAGGAAGCAACGCAAATGGGTCTGGCAGTGAACGAGGGCAAGACGAAATATCTCCTGTCATCAAACAAACAGTCGTCGCACTCGCGACTTGGCACTCACGTCACTGTTGACAGTCATAACTTTGAAGTTGTAGATAATTTCGTCTATTTAGGAACCAGCATTAACACCACCAACAATGTCAGCCTAGAAATCCAACGCAGGATTACTCTTGCCAACAGGTGCTACTTCGGACTGAGTAGGAAATTGAAAAGTAAAGTCCTCTCTCGACGAACAAAAACCAAACTCTATAAGTCGCTCATAATTCCCGTCCTGCTATATGGTGCAGAGGCTTGGACGATGACAACAACCGATGAGTCGACGTTGCGAGTTTTCGAGAGAAAAGTTCTGCGGAAGATTTATGGTCCTTTGCGCGTTGGCCACGGCGAATACCGCATCCGATGGAACGATGAGCTGTACGAGATATACGACGACATCGACATAGTTCAGCGAATTAAAAGACAGCGGCTACGCTGGCTAGGTCATGTTGTCCGGATGGATGAAAACACTCCAGCTCTGAAAGTATTCGACGCAGTACCCGCCGCGGGAAGCAGAGGAAGAGGAAGACCTCCACTCCGGTGGAAGGACCAAGTGGAGAAGGACCTGGCTTCGCTTGGAATATCCAATTGGCGCCACGTAGCGAAGAGAAGAAACGATTGGCGCGCTGTTGTTGACTCGGCTATAATCGCGTAAGCGGTGTCTACGCCAGTAAAGAAGAAGAAGAATAAGTTTTGTAAGAACATCTTATAGAAGATAACGCCCCGCTTTTTACTAATAATAACTTTTTTTAATCAGTTGATTAATTTGGGACCAAAAAAAGTGAAGTTTTTTCATATTAATTTGTTTTCAAATTTTCGTTGGAGCTCCGCAATAACCGGTCTGGCTATGTGTGTATTTGCTCCATCTTGCTGGCACCAAACGTTATTTAAAAGGACTACATCTTCATCGGGTAAAAAAAACTCCTTCAACATTTTTAAATAACAGTGCCCATTGACAGATACTGTTACACCGTTTCCGTACGGAAACAGGCTTAAGTCGGTATGAATTATCCGTTGTAATTACTGTCTGCTAACTCCAAGTTGCGCCGTTAACTTGCGAGTCGAAGTTCCTGGATTTGCCTGAAGAGGCAAGAGCCACGATTGTTTTTTGAACACGAAGTTACGGATCTCACTGATCCGGTTTTCTTGCGGTAGTGCCAGATTCGGCAAACATGTTTACTAATCTCCAAAATCCCCTCTGGAATTCCCTTTGAATAAAAATTACGCACTGCAAAGCATGGTATCGCTGCACTATCTAAACCCTGTTTTAAAGTAGGGCAGGGTAGTAGTGGAGAGTGTCGAGAAACAAGCTACTTTACTTCTACTGGACGAAAAAGTACCAAAGAAGATATTTTTCAGATTAACTAGGTTTTTGGTATAAAGCCCGTCATACTCCTTGAGGTTCTCATATTCGGTAGCTGATCGGAAAGGTTATGGATCGATTTCACCCACATTGGGATAAGAGATGGCATACTTTGGAGGCATTTTGTTTAAGTTTTTTCCAATATCTTCATGGGATGTCAATAACATGTTGAAATCAGTCGAGCTGTTACCTAGTTATGAAATTTCGCCTAAAAGTGGTCAATGTCCCGCTCTCCTTTTTTTATAGGCTTACGCTGTTATAGTCGAGTTTACAGCAGCGTGCCAGTCTTTCTTTCTTTTCGCTTTTGAAGATCTTCATCTTCTTCTGCTTCCCCTAGCGGGTACTGCGTCGAATATTCTCAGAGCTGGAGTGTTTTCATCCATTCGGACGACATGACCCAGCCATCGTAGCCGCTATCTCTTAATTCGCTGAACTATGTTAATTTCGTCGTTATCTCGTACAGCACATCGTTCCATCGACTGTGGTATTCGCCGTTGCCAAAAGCAGCTTTAAATTCTACGAAGAAATGGCGTGTGTCGATCCTCTTTTCATGGGTATTTTCCAAGATTTGGTGCATGGTGAATTTCCTGTCAGTTGTTAATATTGGAGTTCTGAAGCCACACTGATAAGGTCTGACCAGTTTGTTGACGGTGTATTCGATGTTGAGGACGCCTATCCCACAGTAGTTCTCGCCGATTGTGGGATATCCCAGAAATTGAAGAATGAAATTTTGTTTAGAGAGTTGTCTCACTTTTCGATTTAAGCGTAACCTTTTTTTAGAAGATGGTTGTGGCTTTATCTGATTTTTCATCACTCATCTAAAAAAAACCTAGCGCTATTTCATCTAACTCAATTAATTTCAGCAGTTAGAAGCAATCGTAATATTGAATCCACTCAATATTTGTACCAATTAGAGAGAATAAAAAAATAACAATTTTAAGTCCAAATAACTACTATGGTGGCAAAAAAACCGTTTACTCGGGAAGCAATCGTACTTCCGGTGAGCAAATGTCGTCTTGTTCAGTGTCGTGCTCCCAATTCAAGTGTGAGATATGTGTTCATTAGCAGTAGATACAAAAATACTGACAATAGCAAAAGCAACAACCAACTGATTCATAAATATCAATAAACAAATCACTTATGGATTTTGCAGTCGAAGAAGTCGCCGCGGCGCTTGGCGAGCGTAAACAAGCGTGCATGCGCGGTCATTAATTCCCACGCGCGACTGCCATTCATCTCGCAGAAACTCACAGAGTGCAAAAGTAGACGCTATAAATATGCAAATGCTAAATATACGCAACAAATCTATATACACACACAGCCAAACAAAAGTATTAGCGTGATAATTTATTAACAAGCGATTCAGGAACATTTCGATTGCGTTGGCCGTAAATGGAATTTGCCTATGCTTCAAATCGACACGTTTAGCCATAAACCCTCTTTTCTATTGCTATTTCTATTTCTACTTCAATTGCTATTTCTATCCTCATTCATGTGTTTATGTCTGCCGGTTTTTATGAGGTGAATTTATTTTATAAGCGATTTGTTTGTTTTGGATTTCGCGGAATCAACAAATTTTTGACTGAATGATTGGATTTGATACAATTCTTCAATGATTCTATTTTCCCACAGCTATTAGAAGCGCTTAAATGTTTTCTCTTTTACCTAAGGAATCGCTATCATTGATGAATTCGGATTTAGTGCCGAACGAACGAAATGAGAGTTGTTTTTGTATGCCACTAAGTGTCAAGTTTGTGAATAAAGGAAATATAATGCGACCACTGAGATTGTAAAGGGTGTTTTTTTTTAAACATCTTATATATTAATGTTATGGCGTAGAGTTAAGCATAATGATAAGGATTTGCTGCTAGGTTTTAAAATTGATTTCGGAGAAGTAACCACCTCGGAAAACTCGAATAATTTCCAGTCAACAGGCCCAATTTTCGACCACTTCGGAAGCAGCTGGGTTTGTATGTGAGGAATAACGCAACGAATATTCGTATTCTCGGACTTATCTGCGTATATCAGCGGCTTCACATAACCCCACAAAAAATAATCCTGTGGTGTTAACTCGCTCGATCTGAAAGCCGACACCACACGCCCACGATGCGAGATAATGCGTTCACCAGCAGCTTACTTCAATAAGTTAACCGTTCCGTTGGTTGTATGGCTTAGAGCACCATCTTGTTGTAACCAAAGTCGTTCACATCCAACTTCTTCAATTCAGGCACAAAAAAGTCATAAATTTCGGCTCTAAAACGTTCTCCACAGACTGTAACATATGGTCGGCTTTATTTTTGAAGAAATATGGAGCAATAATTCCCTCTTTTAATAGAGCACACAAAACAGCGACCCTTTGCGGGTGTGACGGCGTCTCAACAATGGCTTGTGGATTATCATTCACCGAACGTGGGACGCTTTTAATAATCGTTCGATTTCGATTCTTACACGAGTTAGAATTAGTAAGCTTGCACACAAAGCTCCTTCAGCAAAATCTGCCATGTGGACAGGCACCGCTACAATTCTTGTGCGCAATGGCGGAAGGACTTTTTAGGGACTTTTTCGATGCTTTGCTCTACAGCAGCTCGGCGGCTCTAAGACTGCGCTTTATCCACAAGAAGACAAATAAAATAGTAGTAATAAACTTGTATGATTTGAGTCGCGTTGATTACCCCATTGAAAATCACATGTCTAAAACAGAACACACCTTATATTTTATATATCAAAGGTCGAAAATATACTTCATGTTTACAGATGTGTCTGCATTGGATGGCTCATGTGAAGTGAATTAGGCTCCTTTCAAGTAAAGAGATGGAGAATTTACTAAATCTTCCTTGTGAATAGTTACAGTAACATTGAATTGGCAAGATTGACAATAATTTGCTAACAAGGGCTGAGGGAGAGCGTTCTTAAGATCATTTAAGAACGATAGGAGAGTCTTATACGCCCACACCTACTACCAAAGCATGTAAACTACTGCATGTATCGAAATTACTGGCGTATAAGATTCTCTAATAGAAGTAATTTTGTTCGTACAAAATCCTACAAACAATAGTGAAGAAAGAGAAAAGAGAATTTTCAAAGCAAAAATATTAAAATCTTCCCAAACTCGAAAGAGTTAGGTTCTTTTGTTTATTTATGATATTTTCTCTTTTCAAATACCTGCGAGAAGTTGGCGCTGGAGGTGCGGGGCTGTGAGCTTCTTTACGGACGAGTCAAAGCTTCATGGAGAGTTTTAGGGCAGAGTTATACCAGGAACTTTCTATAAACTTCAGTTTTGGACTTCTTGACTACTGTAGATTTTTTCAAACTAAGGTTTCTACCACCAACCACTATAATGCCGAGAGATCTAATGCTCAAAGTGCAGTTTCCTTCAGTGAGACTAAGCAATCCGATAGAACTGTGCATTCAAGGCTCGTTATCAATGGCATCAAGTAAATTTTGTAATAAGACTAGTGTGGAGGGTACCAGACAACAGCGGAATCGCATGTAACTGAAAAGCTGAAGAGCTGACAAGAAGAGGTACTTTAACCCAGCTATGAAGAGAATGGAAATGGGTGGGTGTTCCGTTCTCTCCGTGCTTTCTACTACTGGATAGCGGGGCTTTGTGGGAGTTTAGAGCGCTACGCTACGCTACAATAGGTTCTTACGCTGTAACAATATCCTTTTGGCCCAAGATCGATCATTTAATATCCAGTTAGCTCTTTGCTCTCGGTAAGGCTAGCCTCTACCTTGTTGTGGAGATTATAACAGGTCATTGCCTTATCGGCGTTCATGATGTAAGATTGAAAATCTTACCGGATGTCAGCTACAGAAGCTGTATAAAAGAAGATGAGTTGAAAAATTCACATCTTTCTTGATTATCCCGCATTCGCGGGCTAAAACTTGAAACACTTGGGAACTCACACTTTTATATATCTTACTGATCGGATGGAAATAGACATGGAACGCCACAAAGTGGTTTGCCGATTAATAAGATCGGATACAGGTGTTCTACTTTTATGATGTCGCAGAGGACTACATATAGTAGTGCGATTAGCAAATGCGATGATCTTGACGATCTGCCATCGAACCTAACCTAAGCTAACTTAGGTGTTTCACGACCAAGAGCAAATCTAAACTTACAGAGGGTTTTTCGGATAGCGATCATCGTCAACTAATGCGATTTCAAGGATGTTATTTCGGTCGTCCAGTTCTCATAAGTTTGATCAGGTGTTCGTAGACTGGATAATGCATACAGAACACTCTAAGTTCGGAAGAGTATAGGACTTCTGAAGTTAATATGCACCAACATAATATTTAGAGAAACTCTCATTATAAGTTATACAGATGGAAACCAGAGAATTGATATTATTTGTATCGGGGTAAACCACACTTCAAAAAAAAAACAAAAATTTGAGTGTCTTCGAACGAATTTGAACTCATGACTCTTCGAGAAATACTCACGCACATAGTCCCTTATTACCGACCACCTATTTTTCCTTGTAACACGAATTTAAATTACTTCAATTGTAAAGTCAATAATAAACGCGTCTCCATGCGTAGTTAACCCTTCCTTACCCAGTCTAATAACGTTTTCACACCTCTACCTCAAATAACCACTTTGCTATGGACTCGTTAAGGCATTTGTCTACATTTGTCTAAATGACATGACGGCTACGAATCAGTTAGGACATCAATGTCACTTATTAAGTTGTAACGCCACAGACACACACATACACATACATGCACGCAGGCGCGTACGCGCTAACATGCCAATTACATGCATTCTCACACAACAACAATATCAACATTGATTACTCACCATCCACTAGAGGCGTCGCATTGAATGCCAATGCCATAAATAATATTGCCGCCAGTGTTGAGAGCACATTAAGGCGTCCATTCCCGGCACTGGCTGACGATGTGTGCCACCGTTGCAGCATTGTTGTTGTTGTTGTCGTTGCTGTTGCTGTTGCCGTTGCTTTTGTTGACAGCCGCGCGACCACCGGCGATAAATCTTGCCAATTGCTGTCACTGCAGCGACGGCTGCTTTGATTACACGCCAAGCCGCTCACATATAAACCCTGCTGTTGTTGTTGCTGACGCGGCGCTAGCCGAGTTTGGCTCTTGTTGGTGGCGTGTTGACGCATCTGTCTTTGTCTCCATTGATGGAGACGCTGCGCGATTTGGCATCGCCTGCTCGACACTTTATCATAATTTCGCCGTTGATGGCTCGTGTCATCAAAGCGTCCGCCGACGACTTGTCGTCGCTGCGTTAGCGCCACGCTGTCACTCGGGCGTCGTTCGTCGCGCGTATGGCAAGGTGTGTGCGTCAGTAGTTGGCCGACGCAAAAAATAAATAATTTAAATATTAATTTAATTTCACATGTAATTCGTTTAGTGTTGATTATTTGATTAATTGCATTAGTTAATGTATTTTTGGCATTAGCGCAGCGGTTCTCTGCCCCCGCAATTGCAGCGCGTCGCCATGGTTGGCGCGCTCTTGGCGTTGCGTGCGTATGCGTCATGCTTGTGTGCACTCTGCGTTTGTATTTGTAATTGGATTTGAGAAATGTTAGTGTGTGCGTTGTATTTGTTGTATTCTTAACGGATTTTGAAAACGTCGCGATTTTGCACATTTTCACTGATCCGTAATTTATGCGATTTTCGTGTGTTGCAGTAGAGAGTTTCGTTTCTTTGAACCGCGGGGAAGCGCTGGTGGTTCAAAGTGGTTGCCTCATGATTTTCACTAGAAAGAAAATAAAAGTAAAATTTATAAATATTGTTCGACTTCAAGCAAGCTTAGTTTTATAAGATTTAATAAGCGATACGGATGACTGACAAATATAGTATACGGTAACGAACAGAGTGCCACAAGGTTCTGTACTTGTCCCATTGTTATGGAACGTATTGTATGACAGAGTTCTGCAGGTACAGAACATCGGGTACGCGGATGATATTGCCATAACTGTAGTGGCTGAGAACCTCTGCAATCATGTGGTGTCAACGATCGAAGAATTACAAACCTGTAACACGCTAGGAAAAAACAGAAACTGATCACAAGGAGGAATAAGCTTGAAAACATAAAACTGAACATCGACGGCCATAGTATCAGGACACAGAAGTCGCTGAAGTACCTAGGAATATTGATAGACAATAGACTTAGCTACAAGGCGCAAGGAAAGAAAGGGTAAGTCAGAAAGCAGCGCGTATAACGGCCTCTCTAGCGAGAAGAATGGCCAATATTGGTGAACCAAGCCAAAATAGACGAGCATATTGGTATGGATCCATTAAATTCTGATGTACGTGTCGCCCATATATGAGCTATCATTACAACAAAAGACGTTTACTAAGAGTCATGTGCGCATTTTGTACCTTATCTCACGAAGCAGTTGGAATTATAACGGGCATCATTCCACCAGAGATGATGGCGATGGAATACAAAAGAGTATACGACAGGCAGGCACGTAGCCAGGGGGGGGGGCTAGAGGGCTGAAGCCCCCCCCCGAAATAAGGAAATTTTTTAAATAAATCGCAAATAAAAAAGATTTATCACTGACTGAATCTTTTGAAACTCTTATACACAACTCAGCTCAAACCTATAACAGTCGTACGCAACTACACTAGACGGTGACTGAAAACTTATCAAAAGTCATACTTAAGCGTTGTACAGATCTCCATCTTGATATGGCGAAGTTGGTTGGCCAGGGATATGACGGAGCAGCAAACATATCAGGGCATTTAAGTGGAGTGCAAACCAGGATAAGACAACTGTATCCAAAAGCACGATATGTTCATTGCGCTAGTCACCGATTGAACCTTGCGCTTTCTAATACTATGTCATTACCTTCAATGCGGAACTGCCTTGGTATTGTCAGTGAAATAGCAAATTTATTTAGAAACCATTCAAATGCAAACACAACTTTCCAGGACGTTATACAGAAGCACGCACCAGAAAGCAAAAAAAGACGACTAGTTCGCCTTTGTGAAACAAGGTTTATAGAAAGGCATGAAAGCATTATAAGCTTTGTGGAGCTTTTCAAATTCATTGTACTAAGTTTGGAAATAATTTCGAGTAAGACATGGTCCATTTCGTCTAAAGCATCAGCCTTCTTAGCAGCGGTAGAGAAAAGCGATTTTTTGCTTAGTCTATTGTCTGTGAGTCTGTGAGCAATTGTTCAGCTTAACGCTGCCACTGTCTGTGCAACTCCAAGAAAAATCTATGGATTTTGTATCAGCAATGAACCGAGCCAAAGAATTAATAAGAACTCTGCACCAGATAAGAGAAACAACGGATGGTTTTTTCAACGATATTTTCCAAACAGCATCACAAATGTCTAAAGATTTTTATGACATAGATCTTGTAGTGCCTAGAGTGACTTCGCGTCAAACTACTCGTGCTAATCCACCTTGCACAACCCCTGAAAGCCACTTCAGAGTTACAATATTTATTCTATGCGTTGATGCTCTGATTCAAAACATGACAGAACGTTTATTAGTGAATGAGGATATACTCTCGTCATTTCAAATTCTACTCCCAGGTTTTGCTGCAATTGATAATGCCGAAGAATTAAAAAATTTAACTATTTATTTCGAGGAGCAAATATCAATGACAGCATTAAAATCAGAGTATCGATTGTGGTGTGCCAGCTTATCAACAATAGATCCAACCATAGAAGTGTTGAAATTACTGCAACATTGCGATGCAACGTATTTTAAAAATATTCACTACCTGCTTACAATTTTACCAACTCTTCCAGTGAGGACCGCTTCCTTCGAAAGAACTTCTTCAACCTTAAAAAGAATAAAAACTTTACCACGCAGTGTGATGGGCAATGAGCGGCTGAGTGCACTTGCTGTTATTGCAGTGCACTGGGATATTAAAATAGATCCAGATGAAGTAGTTAATGATATGGCAAACAAGAAGAAAAGAAAAATATTACTTATTTAAGTTACAACTAGCAAATAATTTAAGTAATATGTATATGAATTTATATTGTTTTTTTTTTTAATAAACAGAAAATTCAAAGTTTATATATGTTTTTACTTCAGCCCCCTCCGAAATGAAAAGCTGGCTACGGGCCTGACGACAGGTCCACAAGACAGGGCAGGCGATTAGCGGTGGAGGATCGGAAGTATGAGAGGCAAACAAGCCTCCATGAATGGCAAAAACAATGGGATGCAGCTACAAAGGGGAGAAGGACCCGCAGGCTAATTAAAAGTGTACATGCATGGTTAGATAAGAAACATGGAGAAACTGATTTAAATCTGACGCAATTTTTGACGGGCCCCGGGTGATTTAGAGTGTATCTCTACAAATATGTTTATTATGACGAGATGAATTGTGCTTTCCTCGGTAACAGCGGAGTAAACGCGCTGCAAATCTTCTTTTTATGTCGGCGGTATGAAAAGAAGATAGGCAGTTTAGAAAAATTAACAACGGAACGAGTGACACAGAATAACATAGTGCGGTTGATGACTGAATCGAAAATAGTGTGGGACAGCATAAAAGCGTGGTGTGCTATAGATCTGAAAAGCTGGCTGAATGTCGTGACTGACGAGTCTTAGGCCTTAGCGGCACTGCTGTGGGGCGAAAAACAAACAATAACGATGGAGTTAAGGGTTTGGTAAGTTACATAGAGGTATTGGTCTCCACTTCAGCGGATCAGCTGATCATTTATATAATTTGTGACAAAAAATACCCGGAAACTATAAATAAAATGCAAAGTATTTAATTGTTCATGTTTATTTTGTCGTCTTAAAAGTAGTCCCCACCAGATGTAATACACTAATGTCAACGGATTTGCCAGTCCTCGAAACACTTTCCACTTTTTGAGATGGCCTTCAGCTCCTTCAGCAAATTTTCTTTTATCTCTTCAAACGTCCAAAGGAACCTGTTTACGGTAATCTTTTTTTTAAACTTCAGTTTTATTGGGACGAGTCGAGCAAGAGTGCGCTTCATACCCAAAATATCCATCAAAATAATTCGAACGGACTAACTATCGTGCGACTTCTTCAATTTACTCCAACACTTACTTGACGAATTTTAAGCACCACATTCTTCACTTTTTTAATATTTTCATCAAGAGGTCGAGATCGCCCAGAACGAGACATGTCTTCAATGATCTCTCGATCGTCTTTGAAGGCTTTGTACCACTCATAGGCTTGTCTTCTTGAGTCACCATAAGCATTTTCCAACATTCGCAACGATTTCGCACACGAAATTTGGTTAGAATACTCCCTTTGTGCAAAATTGTACTCAATATACTGAATATATCGCGATAATTCTTCATCAGTCGGTGTTGACCTTCATAAAGCTGAATATAACACAAACTTCTTAAAAAATTCGATCAGCCATCGAGGCACTCCCAAAATTGCCTAAAGATTGTTCCAATAAAAATTCAAATAATTCATAAAATTATTTTGATATTGATGAACATTCTCGAGAACAAAACGAAAATTTACCTTTATGGTTACGGGCTTTTGAGTCTCTTTTATAAATGACTTATATAAGTGAAATCAAGCTGCTACATATGGCGGTGTAAAGGTAAAATTTTGTACGAAAAAAGGGTTTCAGGCAGTTTTGTAATTGCTTGACTTTGTATTGTCTGAGCACTTGTCAAAGATGGACACCAACAAAGAGAAAATACTTTACAGTTTTTCTTCGATAACGACGAAAACGAAAGCCGGGTGACTAAAAATAACTATAACAGATATTCTCGCTCTATTTTGGTTGCAACAACTTCCGTTCAATTTCATGTCAAATATGTAACACGCTCTGGAAGGCCGGTAGTCAAAACTATCGATTAAATAATGAAATCGCAGCTGGTTTATAACAAACTCGATATGTGTATTTTTGAAGCGGACATTCACTTTATGGTATATCCATGAGAGAAACTTGTGAGAATCGACGGTCCCAGGGATGGAGTTTATATGAGAGTGACATTAAGAAATTAGCTTAATTTAAATATTTTTGCATTTATTTTAAATTTACTTTAAACACCACTCGAGCCAAATTTTGTTCATAGATGATGTCCATTTCTGGTTCAATAGGTATTTAAACAGGCAAAAGCCGCATTTGTGACGAAGAGCAACCCGAACCCGAAACCGACCATCTCACCCGTAGCCGCAGCCAACATTTTCAAAAAATAAAGACAAAAGAATGTTCTCCGGCATCTGTCTTTTTTCTTTAAAAAAGTAGGGAACCTAGGAACGGACAACCTTAATATCAAACCGTTAAAAGTGTGACTATTTCAGAGCAAGGACCAATTTCTGAAAGTCTTTTATTCGATGGCCGAGCTGCTAGCTATGTGCATCGCTCAATGAGTAAACTTGGCGATCATACCTGACCAATAAAATATCGGGAAGGTTTTATAAGTTGCCTTGATATTTTTTCCCATTCAAACACGATACCATCAAATTTCACAATAAGGAAGTTTCAATTTTTTCATTTTTCAAGTAATTTAATTGACCGATAAACGCGATTCGGAAAATGCTGGAATAAAATATTCGTAAATACATATACACAGGCATATTTAAGCACATACACACGTAGCTGTTATTAAACAAATACCACAGGTTGGCATTGCGAATGCAATTTGACGGTGGTAGCCGCGCCGAGCCAGTGAAAGAAACGCGAAAGCAGTAAAATGTCTAAAACAAAAACAAAAAAAAAGCACATTGAAAAAGAAAATCGAAAATCCAAAGTCTGAATCATAACAAGTATGCATGTGGCATAGGCGTACATACATACGTACATGGCCATGTCTGTCTGTATGTATGAGAGTGTGTGCGCGCTGGTATGCATGCGCTTGAAACAGCCGAGTTAAAAATAGCAACAACGTGAGGCAAAAGTGCGCTCATTGGCGGCCGGCAGCATTTTTGGAATGCCATAAACCAAGCGTTCGCAATGCAAGCGAAATGAGGAGGCGAACAGACAACAGACAGCAAACGGACATGCTTAGCCGCGACGGACGGAACAGCGCGCGCGGCTCCGGGCGAGCGCGTAGGAAGGGAGGCGATACAGGTAAGTCCAGACGCATGTGGGCTGACTGCTGCGTACGCAACCAAACATAGACACACACACACACACAAGTAAGAATAGCCAGCCAGTCAGCCAACTTGCTGGCTGTGGTCAACCAACCAATGTTTGTCTGGTCAACTGGATGGCCTACGAATGACCATTGGCGCGTGCTCAAATGCGTTGGTGTTTGTTGACGACTCTACCTGCATGTGCGTACGCTTGTGTGCACTCGGGCAATACCAGCCAAGCGTGTTGCTGCACTACGCTTTGCATTAATGCAATAATTTTCGGTATATTCCAAGAAAGCTGCTTGGCCAGCACGTTATCGTCGTCTTGCCGCAACTTATGGACGTTACAACCGAACGACCGGCTAGTCGGCAGTATGCATACACGTCCGCCCGCTCGGCTGGCCGTCGCAGTAGGTCGTTAATTGTTTACGAGGAAATGTAAAAGTGTGCATTTCAGCTTCATTATCAGAATCGAATGCGAGTGGCGCGTTGCCTGATGACTGCTAGCCGGCTGTCTGACTGACTAGCTGGCCGTTTTGCCGGCTTGCTGACTGCTTGGATGGTTGGTTGCTGGGTTGGCTGATTGGCAGCAAGCAATGGTCGGCGCTGCAGCTGCTGCCGTCGTCGTCGTATCTGCGGTCATTCAGCCAAAACTAGTCAGCCAGCCAAGCAACCGGCCGGCCTTTGGACCGGTTGGCTTGGCCGTTCACTAGACGCAAAATGTTTGCGTTGGCGCGAAAAATGCAAACCTAACACAAACGAAAAAAAAAAACAAAACACAAAAGCAAAAGCAAGAAAAGAAAAGCAAATGCATTATGCGCACTCATACTCACACATACACACGTACAGCTGCAATTGGGTAGCTTTGTGCGTTTGCAGTTGATGACGTCGTTGCTGTAGTTATTTTTGTCACAAGCATTTGCTATTTGTTATTGTTGCGTATGCACGGCAGCGTGACTAGCAGCGCACGCACGCACGCATGCACATACACGCAACGTGCAACACGCACGCCCTTGGCCAGCCAGTCTTTGCTGCGGCATTCAGCTGCGAGCGCATGACTCGGGATTTTCTTTCTGCTCTACGCTTCCAGCTACTTTTCCAGCGTAGACTTGCTGGCTTTATACTTAGTAAGAAATCAATGCTTTGTTGCACATGCCCACATACAAACAGATGGCACTCATAGCACACTTATAGGTGCAATTGCAGTTGGCAATACTCATGTAGCCAACATACTTATGTACATACCAACATGCTACATGAAAGAACATAATAAGTCCCAAGGGACGCAAGCTTGATTTTATTGACCGGTAGCCGTTATTACTAGGGCTGTTTGAAAGCTCTCAGCGGTGGTTGCTGTTTCCAATAGTTCTTTTGTGTGGATTATTTGAGTTTTTTTAGACCGATCAGTTTCGGCGAATACCTCTGTATTGCCGAATATTTCTTCCCTGAGAGCAATTTTTTGAGAACTGAAAACAGCACATCGTCTTTAGAAGATAAGAGTTTGCCGTTTTGTTTTAAAAGTGATTTGGGGAAAGTGATAGCCGCGGCTGGCTGCAATAGTTTCCAGCTAATAGATCCATTTTCGACAGCCGAATATTATCTTCCAAGGCGTCAATCGTCTCGAGCTTATCAGACAAGTAACGTCACATAACCTTGCAAATTAATAGTTCAGCGGTGTTAAGTCGCACGATCTTGGCGGCCACACCACAGGCCTACGACGCCAGATAACCCACCACTATAAGGCATGTAGTGACGTTTTGTTGGGATCGAAGGTCGTTTACATCAACATCCTCCATTGCTTGTGGATTATCATCACTCCAAAGGCTACGATTTTGCTTTTTAACTAAAGGGTGATTTTTTAAGAGCTTGATAACTTTTTTAAAAAAAAAAACGCATAAAATTTGCAAAATCTCATCGGTTCTTTATTTGAAACGTTAGATTGGTTCATGACATTTACTTTTTGAAGATAATTTCATTTAAATGTTGACCGCGGCTGCGTCTTAGGTGGTCCATTCGGAAAGTCCAATTTTGGGCAACTTTTTCGAGCATTTCGGCCGGAATAGCCCGAATTTCTTCGGAAATGTTGTCTTCCAAAGCTGGAATAGTTGCTGGCTTATTTCTGTAGACTTTAGACTTGACGTAGCCCCACAAAAAATAGTCTAAAGGCGTTAAATCGCATGATCTTGGTGGCCAACTTACGGGTCCATTTCTTGAGATGAATTGTTGTCCGAAGTTTTCCCTCAAAATGGCCATAGAATCGCGAGCTGTGTGGCATGTAGCGCCATCTTGTTGAAACCACATGTCAACCAAGTTCAGTTCTTCCATTTTTGGCAACAAAAAGTTTGTTAACATCGAACGATAGCGATCGCCATTCACCGTAACGTTGCGTCCAACAGCATCTTTGAAAAAATACGGTCCAATGATTCCACCAGCGTACAAACCACACCAAACAGTGCATTTTTCGGGATGCATGGGCAGTTCTTGAACGGCTTCTGGTTGCTCTTCACCCCAAATGCGGCAATTTTGCTTATTTACGTAGCCATTCAACCAGAAATGAGCCTCATCGCTGAACAAAATTTGTCGCGAAACACATTTCGAACCGAACACTGATTTTGGTAATAAAATTCAATGATTTGCAAGCGTTGCTCGTTAGTAAGTCTATTCATGATGAAATGTCAAAGCATACTGAGCATCTTTCTCTTTGACACCATGTCTGAAATCCCACGTGATCTGTCAAATACTAATGCATGAAAATCCTAACCTCAAAAAAATCACCCGTTATTTAACCATTCAACCAAAAGTGTTTTATGAAAATCTGGTATCGATCTACATCCTTTTTGGGCTCATTCACCGATCGTGCGACACGGTCAATGGTCGTTTGGTTTCAATTTTGTATTTTTTTGTATTTTCTTAGGCTGCAAACCAAGATACTTCAGCAAAATCTTCCGTAAAGTGAATGAGTAAAGCTCCAATTTTAGCACGAGTTGTCGAAATCTTATTCGTGTTATGATTGATATTATTCTTCACAGCAGCAATGAGGTCTTCGGTGCGCACTGTGGGGCATCGCTTTATTTACTATTTATGGTTGCTCCAAGTATGGACTCATCCAAGCGATCGTAGCGACTCACAAATGAAGGTATTACTAAGGTTTAAGGTATTTAAGAACTGAAGATGGAAAGCAAAGGAGAAAGACGTTGGAAGTTTTTGATTAATTGCAGGTTTTCGATCACAATTAAAAGCGAAATTTTTAACATTGGTTGGATCAAGGATCGAAGCCTTGAGCCACCGAGGATCTGTGGGGTAACTAGTTTAACTTAAAAAACACTTTAAAGAGAGAACGGTTTTAAATATGCAGATGTGAGCATTTTTCAGAAGGAAAGTATATTCTGACAAGAAGCATGAAATTTCACACGCAGAATTATACAAGACGGCTTTATAAGAATCGGTTTCGAAATTGGACAATTGGCATAGCACCACGCACCTTTGTGTGAAATCACATATCTCCGGACCTTCTTTACCAATTGCAACCAAATTTGCTATATAAGATTATTTTCACGTTTGCATGTCACAATGCGAAAGTAGGCGGTCCGTATGTCTGGCCTGTATATACCCGAATTTGTCTTTCATCCTTTAAGATATTGCTTTGAAATTTTGCACACGTTTTTTTTTCTCCCCGAGAAGCTGCTCATTTGTCGAAACCGCCGATATCGGACCACTTTAGCATACAGCTATCATACAATCAGGACGACCAAAATCAGGTTCTTAAAAAAAACGAGTTTTGGCAAGGATTCGTCTCCAAGACAATGGTACAATTTTCGGAGAGATCGTTCAGATCAGACCACTATAACATACAGCTGCCATACAATCACCCCGAGTATCAAGTTCTTATATGAGAATCTTTGTTTTTATACCCTGAACAGGGTATATTAACTTTGTCACGATGTTTGTAACACCCAGAAGGAAGCGTCGGAGACCCTATAAAGTATATATATAAATGATCAGTATGTTGAGCTGAGTCGATTTAGTCATGTCCGTCTGTCTGTCCGTCCGTCTGTCTGTCTGTATATATACGAACTAGTCCCTCAGTTTTTAAGATATCCTTTTGAAATTTTGCAAAAATCATTTTCTCTTCAAGAAGCTGCTCATTTGTCGGATCAGCCGATATCGGACAACTATAACATATAGCTGCCATATAAACTGAACGATCGGAATCAAGTTCTTATATGGAAAACTTTCACATTTGACGAGATATATTCACGAAATTTGGAATAGATTCTTTTTTAAGGCAACAATGTAATCTCCGAAGAAATTGTTCCGATCGGATTACTATAGCATATAGCTGTAATACAAACTGAACGATCGGAATAAAGTTCTTGTATGGAAAACTTTCACATTTGACGAGATATATTCACGAAATTTGGTATAGATTCTTTTTTAAGGCAACAATGTAATCTCCGAAGAAATTGTTCAGATCGGATTGCTATAGCATATAGCTTTCATACAAACTGAACACATAGTTACTAACAGAAATGCACCTGTGAAGGGTATTTAGCTTCGGTGCAGATTCTTTTTAAGGCAACAATGTAATCTCCGAAGAAATTGTTCAGATCGGATTGCTATAGCATATAGCTTTCATACAAACTGAACACATAGTTACTAACAGAAATGCACCTGTGAAGGGTATTTAGCTTCGGTGCAACCGAAGTTAACGTTTTTTCTTGTTTTTTTTTTTTTTTGTTTTTTATTGAATATTACACAATCTTCTTAGAAGGATTTTTTATAACATAAAGTGGAATCGATATCATCGGTCATAACAACCCCGCCGTTAGTGCTGCTTCCTACAGGTTGGACAAAGAAGCGAAGCATTGCACTCGTGACTTAATTTCCTCGTTACTGATGATAGTCATACGAGGTTTGACAATTAAGTAATGAGACGGATTTTATTGCCGCGCTTGTGGTAAACTTGTGACCTTGAAATTCCCTTTCTCTTTTTGCGGCATCTCTCCCATCTTTATTGATATACATATGTACCATCGCTCTAGCTTGTTTAGTTCGCCTGCTGCGTCAAGTTGAGTAGACGTGTGTTTGTAGTGCTCGTCACGAAAATGGAAAAACGAAATCAAGAGCAACGCGTCGCGATAAAATTTTGCGCCAGATTGGGCGAAACAGCTTCGGAAACGCTAAAATTGTGAGAGTGTATGGTGATAGTGCTCTGGGGACCCAAAGGAATCGCCGTCTTGCAACAGCCACCTTATACGCCCGACATGTCACCCCGTGACTTTTTTTGTTCCCTAAAACAAAATCGGTGGTCAAAGGAACCCATTTTGAGTCGATTACGGACATCCAGGCAGCCGTGACGAGAGTACTCGCGAACATCCCAGTCGAAGCGTTCCAGAAATTTTACGAAGCATGGAAAACGCGCTGGAATCGCTGTATAGCTGCCCAAGGGGACTTTTTCGAAGGGGAGGGCAGAGTTGTAGAATAATTTTCAAATATACGGTTTTTATGGAATCAGTCTCATTACTTAATTGTCATACCTCGTAACTTCGAAGTCTTTGATAGTTTTGTCTATCAACAACAACGTCAGCTATGAGATGAGTCGGCAGTACGAGTTTTCGAGAGAAGGGTTCTGTGGAAGATTTATGGTCCTTTGCGCATTGGCGACAGCGAATACCGCAGTCTTTGGAATTATGAGCTGTACGAGACATACGACGCCATTGACATAGTTCAGTGATTCAGCGGCTATGCTGGCTATTTCGGGGGAAGCAGAGAAAGAGGAATAACTCGCCTCCTATGGAAAGATTGGGTGGAGAAGGACCTGGCTACACTTGGAATCTTGGCCGTTCAATTTCAATTTCGGAATAAAATATTTGCTAAAAATATTGGAATCTCTGCGTTTTCTTCAGATTTCAAAAAAACAAATTAAAGCTTTGCAATTAAATTTGCACAGTTGCAAGTGCGGTTGTGAAGAGCTGCAGGGGTTGCATGGGCGTTTAAAGTGGCAAAGGCAACCGAATATAATAAAAAATCTAAGAAAAATAAAACAGCAATATAAAAAAACGGCGCAAATGCTCTTAAATGTGTGTTAGTGTATGTGTCCACATACACATATGCAGTAATGCACGAGAGTGAACCATCAATGCTCAAGGACGTTGCTTGCGCTTAAGGAAATCAAATTAGAATTACTTTTCATCCTGTTGCATGCACGCCATAAAAGCACACAGTCAGCAAGCGTGCTCATGTACGTATGTGTGTGTGTGTGTTAATACTACACATAAATGCTAAAAAGTAGCAACGTTGTAACAGCAGCAACAACAGCAACAGCAACGGCAACGTCAACTTGAGTCACGTTCCATTGCCTCTCCGGCGGCGACAACACATTGTCGATATGCTGCCGTGCACATTTGTTTGCTAATAAATGTGTAAGGTGTAGGCAAAACAATAAAAACAAAGCATACGCAGTTACAATGATGCCTCAACAATTGTTGCATATCCATCCGTCTGTCTGGAGCGCTGTCTGTTGGCAGCATATGTTGCTGTTGATGAGCCCAGCACGCATACACTCACATGGCCGCGGTCTAACTTAGAAATATTTGCACACAAAACGTGTACGTACATACACACATACATACATACACACATACATACATACATACATACATATATACATTCACGTTTCATTCTATCGAATTTCCCTCCTCCGTCCATATATGCACACACGAGCCACTTGGTACGTCACCGACTTTGGGTGATGGTGCTTTTGGTATTGCGTTCGCCGCGTTGGCTTTTTCCAGGAGCAGCAACAGGTTCTCTATTTTTATATTTATAATCTAGCGCTCAGGCATTTCCTGTTCGCAGTCAATCTTATTTCATCATATTTTTATACCCCTGCAACATGCTGCTGCAGAGCATAATAGTTTTGTTCACCTAATGGTTGTATGTATCACCTAAAACTAAACGAGATAGATATAGAGTTATATATACAGATATGAATGACCAAGATGACGAGAGAAGTTGATTTGTTATGAGAGGACGAGTCAAAATTGGACGATGGGCGTGGCATCGCCCACTCTGTGGTAAAGTCACATATCTCAGCACCCGCTCAATCGATTTCAACCATATTTTGCTTGTATCCTTCCATCATATAGAAAGAAAATGGGCGAAATCAGACTACAGCAACGCCTACATCCCATATAGCACTATTTTTAAGTCCATTTGATTTTTCACTTTCCACTACATAAATCAAGAATCAAAAAATATAACGGAATAAAACTTTGCACAAATAATCCCTTTAGAGTTTTCCACCATATGATTAAAATTTCAAATCCAACAAAAAAATTTCAAGCCCCTAAGTACTGAATATTTGGACCCCAGCACCTATAGATGACTTTTTGCCGAAAATATCGGTAAATGTTTCAGATTTATAATCGAAATTCAGAGAGAATCATTACCTGATAATAATATCTCTGTGTATCAAAAATGGGTTCACTTAGCCCCCATATACCTAATACAAAGATTTTCGAACCACCGGGTGACTTTATATCAGCCAATATGTGAGTTCTCGTAATAAAATTGAGAGAACGTGTTTTCTTAAACCGCTATATATTTGTGCTTGGAATGAGTAAAATCGGGTGAAAACCCGCTTAGACGATATAACTAACAGGCCTTATTCACCTGAAGGTACCCCTTGGCTTTAATCTTTGTAAGTTGCAAGAGTATGAAATGTTCGGTTATACCAGAACTTAGCTCTTCCTTACTTGTTATACTTCTGCTTCTTCTTTACGCTTCTTCCGCTCGTTTGTTTTTTTTTAGCTTGTCGAGACTTCTTATTTCGATTGCACTTGAGCTGGATTGTTGTTGCTTTTAATTGTCTGCTGTTTGCCAAGTGGCCCTTTTTAAAATGTCAAACTGGTCAGATCATAAAATTGATTAGTCCTTCCTTCTATCTATTAGAATTCATAGCCACTAGATATCTATACGCGGATCTCATCTCTTTCGACGTACGTATTGATTTTCCTTCGTTTACAGATTATTTGTAGAAAAGTATTTAGTAAAATTTTGCATTAACCAGCAGCAGGTTAGAAAATGCATTAAAAGACTTAAGTAAAATGTATAGAGAGTACCTCAGCGCTTGGAATCCCTTTACTAGAGAGCGTTCTCCAAAATTACTTTGTGGTGGTGTGGCTAGTGACATACCAAAAGGTTTCTACAGTTACGAAAACCACTGAGATCACACCTTCAGAATCGACAGAGTACAGATTGTGTAGGGAGTATGATGAAACATTAACTTTGCGAATGTCTAGACTCCAGCGGGTTGGTATGGCATTTCCTCCACATCTTCTAAAATTCCGATTTAAAGGGAATTGTATAGCTAGGGTGAAAAAAGCTTAGTCTTTTTATTAATTACATCGAGTTGTTGAATAGTGCTTAGATAGAATGGAACTAGAAAGGTTACAAGTTCTGTTGGCCGCTTCTCTAAGTCAAGCAACCATCAATCAGGGACAAAGTATCGTTTTATTGAAACCACTTTGTCTTCTGAGGAAACGAGCATCGAGCATTCGTTTTATAAACTGACGAAGAAACGGAAAACTCTAAATCTACACCATAAATGGTTGCCCATATGAGGTTTCAGTAGTTTCTCTCTGGAAATCCATAGGTTCAATGGACAATCGGATGAAATTGAAGTACCCTAGTAGGTCATCAGCTTTCTCTATCTCTAAACTTCGAACCACCCGTGAAAAAGCTCAATGCACCGCTTCTCCAACGAATTCGGCACGCTCTCGCTGGTGTGTGAGCAGAGAAGGGACCGCAAAGAAAGAGTTATGTTATGCAGTGATCTAGATTGTTAGGAATGCAATCGAAATTATGGAGAATATCGATGTGTTCCTACCCGGGCACCTCATATAACTAGCTTCCCTATGTCTAATAGCAGTCTTCACCGGAAAGCATCAATGTATAGGTGAAACGTGTAGAATGTCTTTGATTACTGCATTTTGAATCCATGTCGTCTATACTTGCCTCGAACGATGACAAAGTCCAAATTCAGGGAAACAGGGAAAGCAAAGCGAAACAAAAAAAAACTAAACGACTGAGAACAAATGCGTTTTTGGAATACACATTACTGAGGAAAAGGCCAAAAACAACTGTATTTTACAGAAACACCAATTTTTTGTCACTTCAGTTCGACCAAAATGCATCAGCAGCAGTAAAAGAACAGCAACAGCAACAACCGCTTACAATTCAATCGCATCAAAACGTTGTCTCAGCACCGGCACACTTGCGAAAATTTCGGAAGCTCTGATATATCTAAATAGAGGGGTCTTAAATTGGGACTGAGTGGGCGATGTTGAATATGCAGTTTCGTTACTCTCTCTCTCTCTCAATCAGTTTCTCGGAAAATCAAACTTGCCCTATAAAATGGTATAATACAAAGCCGTCTGTACCCTAACAATCAGAGATAGCTTATCATCAACTACTCTGCCCCGAAAAGTCGGTTGAATGTAGGAAAACGATCTGCTAACAATTTTCGCAGACGAAGAAAGTACAGACGTGTTAAAATTCAACAGTCGGTACCATTATAGAATGCCCCTTGATGTCTCCTGTCGTACGACTGTTGAGATGTTGTCGCAGAAACCAACTTGGGGCAGAACCACCATCTCTGGCAGACGAAGAGCTCGAGTTGTGTCGTGCCTTTAGGGTGACCCTTGCGTAACTTCGTTCCGGATACTGTAGCAGGTTAAAAACCTACTTATACAGAATCGATCGCGACATACAAAATATATGTCCTGCGTGCAATGAGCAATGCTATGAGTCCCTATGCTACACGACTCTAACCACCTCTTTGCATGCCCAGAGAACCGCACATACTATATATCTAGGGGGGGGGTGTCAGATATATAGTATCCTCCCTATAGTCCGACCCCGTCGAATAGCCTACCATAAAATGATTTCATTGACAATCAACTTGAACCTTACCACCTAAGAGGGGACTAGATACTTATTACAAGAATAACACCGACAAGCCATGTTATGCGATTTCCTGTTTTCATGCAGAGTTCTCGAGATTTGAATGGCTTCTTGCCGCCACCAGTATTTGGAATCGATTGCAATATCAATTTTTTTATTATACTAAGTTTAATGCACCTTATAAATTTCAGACTGTCTTTAACTTGATGCGAAAGTTCGACCTTCGGAAACCCTAATAAAACCCAATGGAATCACAGAGTCATATATGTCTCAGCTTTTCACCGCCTGTCCGCCCATCCGCCCATATTGAAAGCCCCTCTACCTTTTGCAATTTAGTCTGCATCCAGATAATCACTCACATGTCACGCATGCTAATGGAGAGCGCAGTTGAGGAACCAGCACAGGTAATTTCTTTGCTCGATCGCAATTCAACGCAGCGAACACAAAAACCAAGTCGAAATCGTCAATTTTCGTACGTTCGTGCGCTTTTCTCCGGCATTATTTGCAGTTTCTCTTTTGTTGCACTTGTCATTTTCATTTTCGTTGCTTTTTCCCCATTTCATTTTTGGAGATTCGTTTGTCTTTTTTGTTTCGCTCGTGCATTGTCTTACGAATTTTACAGTTTTGTGCACTTTATTGTCGTCTGCGAATTTTCAATCGCTCAAATTGAATTGTTTTCGGTTTTTCTGTGCGTGCACGCAGCGCACAGCGTTGCATTGAGCTGCGTCGCGTTGAATAAATCGAGCTGAGCTGAAAGGGACTTTTGCAGGGCTGCAGCGGCCAATTTTGCTGCGTTTTGCTGCGTTTTGCTGCGCCGCTTGGCTCGATTTTTTCGCCAGCCAACACCAATAATCCGGCTGTCCGTCCGCCTGAAATGCAATCAGTTCTTGGTTCTTGTTTCCTTCGTTTGTTGTTCTTTTTGTTGAGCGGTGACTCGTTAGCTTTTTCGGAATTGGCTTGCATTTGTCGTAGCTGCAGCTATTGTTGTTGTTTTGGTGTATGTGTTGTTGTTGTTGTGTCTGCATTTTTTGCCCAATTGCACTTTTGTTTTTTGCGGTCACCGCTACAATTGGCGACAGGTAAGTGCAGCAACGCTAACAACAACAATAGCAACACAGTTTGTTGTCTGGCTACTTTGGTAATGCCCAAAATGCTCAGACATGCGGTCACTAGTGGATTTTTTTGCGATTTGCGCCGTCGAAAGGCTTAAACACAAATGGCATGACTCACAAGCGTGCGGATCTGTGAGCGTTGTTTAAAATGTTTTGAGAGATTTGACAAATTTTCTATTCAATTGAGACAAAGCACGTTTTGCGGACAATTTCACTGCTGAAAAGTTTCATTATTGGCAGGAGACAGAGTTTTAGCCCTGCTTAATTGGTCAACTCTTGTGTTATACAATGATTTAACCCTGAATAACTGTTTTTTTTTTTCTACTGCTACGTATGTATGTTGCCTGAAAATGCTCATCTGGAAGCATGGACTGTTGTTTACTGTCGGGTTCATACCCGTAAATCCACGATTCATCATGGTAATGTTTTCATGCTTTTTTTGAGCGATTGACAAATTTTTGGGATCCAACGTGAACAAAATGTTTCCACAATCAAATATGTATGTAATATTGAATGTGTGCTGGTTCTACTATTAACTATAGTTTCCTCAGTCTCACAATGGGTCCCGTGCAATATCAGTTTTCGCACAGCATCAATAGTTTCCGGCATAAAACAACTGATTAAGAACGACCTTCACAAAATTCAGATTTTTTACATATGACTCCAGCAGCTCACGACTGCCGGTCCTAGACCGAGTTTGTTCTGGGCAGTATAAGAACAGTCGTTTGAAGGCGGGCTAAAGTGAGAAACATCCTCTCCGCAGAGTTGTTCGCAGGGTTTGGGACCCGCCACGTAAAAAAACGCACCCAATGAAAAATATCAACCTCGGATGAGAGACCGCCCTTTTGAAGACGACCATGGCAAACGAATTAAGGATTACGATTTGAGGGCTTGCACCTGGAATGTCCGGTTCCTTAATTGAGAAAGTGTCGCTGCCCAGCTGGTTGATGTCCTCCTTAGAGTGAAGGCTGACATCATCGCCGTCCAAGAAATGCGATGGACGGGACAAGGACTGAAAGGAGCGCAAATTTGGTGTGGGATCCGTGGTGGGAGAGAGACTCCGTCGGCGAGTACTGTCATTGGATGAACGTCTAGCCACAATCCGTATCAAAGCGAAGTTCTTCAACATATCGCTGATTTGCGCCCACGCCCTGAGGGAATAGAAAAACGATGTGATCAAAGATGCCTTCTATTAACGCTTGGAGCGCACCTATGAGAGCTGCCCCAGCCACGATATCAAAATCGTGCTTGGCGACTTTAACGCCAGGGTGGGCAAAGAAGGTATCTTTGGCACTACGGTCGGTAAATTCAGCCTCCACGAGGAAACATCCCCAAATGGGTTGAGGCTGATCGACTTCGACGGGGCCCGAAATATGGATATCTGTATTACTAGATTCCAGTATAAGAAAACTCATCAAGGCACCTGGATGTCTCCGGATCGAAAAACCACCAACCAGATCGATCATGTTGTGATAGACGGAAATCGCGTCTCCAGTGTTTTAGACGTGCGTACGCTCCGAAGTCCTAACATCGACTCGGACCACTATCTTAATGCAGCCAAGGAAGGTTCGACGTCGAAAAGCTGCAATCACAATAAACAGTCGAACGATTAACAATGACCAAACTCTATAAGTCACTCATTATTTCCGTCCTGCTGTATGGGGCATGGACATTGACAACATCTGATGAGTTTTTCGGAAGATTTGTGGCCCTTTGCGCATAGGCGAATATCGCAATCGATGGAGCGATGGATGGGTAAGCTGTATGAGTTTTACGACGACATTGACATAAATCGTCAGCTAATTAAGAGACATCGGCTACGCTCCCAGGTCATGTCGAATCGATGAAAACTACACAAAAACAAAGAATACTCTGAAAGCATTCGACACAGTATCCGCTGGTGGGAGCAAAGGAAGAGAAAAACTTCCACTCCGTTGGAAAGACAAGGTGAAAAAGGAACTGGCTACACTTGGAATCTCCAATTGGCGCCAAACGGCGAAAAGGAAGAATGACTGGAAACGCGCTGTTGTAAACTCGGGTATAACCGCGTAAGCGGTATCTACGCTAATAAAGAAGGAGATGACATTTGAATGAAATTTGTTGCTGTTGTAATGTTTTTTTCGTATCTGGTTTCTCGAATGTCCGAATGACGTGGTTGTTGTCAAGTTGTGACTGCTTAAAAATCAAAAGCACAACAAAAATGCATTGTATTTCCATCAATTAGATACATACATACATACTATATATCGTGCTATGAGGGGTAATTTAATGCTGTCAATAAAAAATTCCAAAAATGCATAACGCAAGCAAGCAAATTTCCAAGAGTGTCAAATGCATATTCCCCAAAAACTAACCTAACCTAAGATTTGAATCAATTACGCAAGCGCTGGACATTGGCGAGTAGCAAATATACAGATATACACACATTCTATATGTATACATATATATGAACATTCATAGCTCCCGTTTTGTTTACGAAATGGCAACATAAGGTCGCCCGCAAAAATGAAAACAAAAGATCCGCCAAGAGATAATGCAAAAAAGCTCGAATTGCATAAGCTAGAAGTCAGCAACCTTCCTTCAAATAACTCACCTATAACCATAACAAAATCAAAATAAATACATACATACATACTTATATACGCTTGTGTATACTTTTTATATGCAAATTCCTTGTATGTGAGTGTATAGAGAGCGAGTGATTGTTGGTAAACAAACCGGCGAACCAGATTCCACGTACATTTACCCGAAAAAAATAAAATAAATTGCAATCAAAATCTTTATAACAACAACAAAAAGAACAATATATTTAGCAACTGAACTTAAGAACTAGAAGAACAGAGCATTTATATCCGAAGGAGCACACTTTGGACCGTCTGTATTGCCGCCAGCAGTCAGCAAACGGCAGCCAACAGCCATGTAGCTTTCAGCCATCCAAGCTAAACCGAGTTAGGTCAGCCTGTCTCCAATCACAACCTTGTCTCGCCTTGCCTTCGTGCGTCTTGCCTGCGCGACGGTGTCGACTAAGCGCTGTCTTTCCGCTCGCCAGCCTGATTGCCCACTGATATTGTGGCCGTTCGTTCAATGTTGCGATTGCGCAATCCCTTCGAGAACGTCGTTTTGTACTTATTTGACTTCATTTTCGTATTTCTGATATTTTTCGTTCGCGCATTTCCTTGCTTTTGCGGTTTTTCTGTGAATTGGTGTGCGCATTCTTACTTTTAGGCTGCTGTAGTTGGACAGCAACACATACATGTATACTTACATACGAGGCACATACAATCTAGCCGGCGGCAATGAGTTTCGAAATGATTTCACTACTTTGTGACTGCGTGAACCGCAATATTCCGCAGAAATATAGTAAATGCGGATATTTATATTTACTTCCCATGCGCAAAATCGCCTCGCAAACATATTAAGATGTAAATTTCTTTGTAAGCATGTGTGTATGTATGAAGTAGTAGAGTATAGTTGATGCTTCCGTGAAATGAAATTCCAAATTTTTATCGCAAATATTTGCACTTTCTAGGAAGCGGCGATCACCAAGTGGATATTCAGCTAAATTCCTTTGAAGTCAACTCTTGTATTTATCGCACTATTTGCTTGCGAGCGTTCCACAAAACTGTATAATACAATAATAATATGACTGCGGAATCACTTTTTGAAGCTAGACCTGGCCTTCCTTGCCTAGCTTGTCACTCACTTGTGATGAGCTCTTGATTGTTGTGCGACAAATGGAGCGACCTAAAACCTTTATGACAACCCCGAACGGCGAGAATTGAATAAGAAGTTTCTTCAAAGCAAGAATATACTCAGATGTTCTTCAATGTCTGCTGAAAAGTCAGCTCTATTAGTCGGAGAGAAATCTGATCCCGGTAGAACCACGTCTGAAGACCGCTTACTCCATACAGGGTAATTACCGTTACCGAAGAAAGCCACGCTTAGACGTCTTTACTGTCCTAAGATTTTCATATCCGTTACACTGCAAATTAAGCAGCCAACAGATCAATTCTTCCCGAATACGTGCACTAAATCATAATGATCGCAATAGTCCCTTAATGATCATACCAACTGCGTAGTTTATAATGAACAACGAGAATGTCTACTTTTCATAGGGCAAGAACGTAGGTTCCGGTTATATTCTATAATTTTTCTTATACTTCTTCTTTACTGGCGTAGACAGTGCATACGAAGTTTTTAGCTAAGTAAACAACAGCAGGTCAGTCGTTTCTTCTCTTCGCTATTTGGCGCCAATTCGAGATACCAAGTGCAGCCAGTCCTTCTTCTCAACCTGATCCGTCCAACGGAGTGGTTGTCTTACTTTTCTTCTGCTTCCACGGCGGGTACTGATTCGAAAACTTTCAAAGCTGGAGCGTTCTCTTCCATCCGGACAACATGTAAGTCGCAGCCGCTCTAACGCTAAATTATCGACGATTGCAAAGTCAAAGTCAACAGTGTCGTGGGAGGCAGGTCGCGAATCCGATGACTGTTTGTTTGATGACAGCAGATATTTCGTCTTGCCCTCGTTCACTACCAGACCCATTTGATTCGTTTCCTTAACCAGTCCGGAGTAAGCAGAACTAGCTGTGCGATTGTTGAGGCCAATGATATCAAAATCATCGACGTATGCCAGTAGCTATACACTCTTAAAGAAGATTGTACATTCTCTATTTAGTATTGAAGCTCGTATTATTTTCTCCAGCAATAGATTGAGGAAGTCTGACGATAGAGAGTATCCTTGTCTGAAACCTCGATTGGCTATATATGAATAGCTCGGCCGAGAATACATCTCTGCCGATTTTTTTGTTTTTCGGGCAGGTAATTGCTCTTCGAATCTCCTCATAGTCGGGCAACGGAACAACTCTCATTATCCCATAGTGTTTTGTGTTTTTAGCTTTATATCTTTGGAGGATCAAGTACTGAAACACTAAGTGAAGACTTTGTACAAACTTGCTCTATATTTTAAAGCTGTTAGCGCCTTTTCGAAATCAAGAAATTTACATTTGTTCTCTTGAGCTCTGCTCTGAAAGTTTTTTTTTTCGATTGAAAGGAATTTCTCTGTAGTCGAATGACGAAATGTACAACAGCTTCCCAGTCAGACTGGGCTCCACACGTATTGGAAAATACTTATCGGTTATGCAAATATTACCTCATTCTTGAATCTTCCGCATATTGCAGACACATCCTAAAAGCTCTTTTCACCGCAAAGCTAAAAAAGAGAATTAATTTTCCTGCAATTGATGAACTGAATGTCGAATTACTCATCTGAAAAAGCGTGTGAAATATTCCATTCAAGACACACCCGGTCGGCGAGCAAATGCTTTGCTTATTCTATATAATAGACAGATATGTCTGTACTCATGTGTGTGCATATAGGATGCTTGTAGCCGGCAGACTTGTCCGCCTAACATATATTTTTGTAAATATGTATGCATGTGTGTGTGTGTCTAACTGTGGCATTTGCAGATACTTTGTGGGCATTAAATGGCGAATAATATTTGAATGAATTACAATATAAATATTTATCTAGATATGTGCAGTCTTGAAAAGATTAATGATTATTCGATTTGCCGCCTCGAAATGCAAATCAAAATAATACCTCAACAAAGGTAAACACAGACACTCCACATATGTTTATAGGTATGTATGTATGAATGCATGTAGGTATGTATGTATGTATGTATGAAGGTATGTGTGACATTAGGCGGGTGTCGGCTGCTGAGTAAATAGTGGCTGCTGCGGGGTACAGACAGACATTAAGCGCTCACATTCCCGTCTGTCGACACACACACACGCACACACACATACTCACTTAGGCACCGCAAATCAATAACAAACAAATTCAAAGTCATCTAGACGAGCAGCAGTCAATGGGTTGCGGCAAATATGAGGGCACTTCCCAGTCATCAAATATTTAGCGGTTTCCTCAATGAGTGAGCAGCTAGAAGCTCGTCGCTAGATGATTATTTTGTGGGAGTGAGCGTGTCTGGGCTGGCATAGATACATACATACATATGTATATATACAAACATACATATATACGATACAGCAATTAACATTTTCAAAGGCAGATACATTCATACACACATATATAAATAAGTACGAGTATATTCATGCAAATGTGCATTCTTAGCAACAGACTCGACGGTTGACAGTCTAAGTTTCCTATACACATATGCACATACATTGTATATGGTATTTATGTATGTAAGTGGCGTGTCTATTGAACGCGCGATCATCTCTTTGATTTCAACGTGCAGTGTTCAGTCAACTTTGACACACATACAAACATACGAGGGCGATCCAATAAGTACATTTTTGGAGACGATAACATGAGCGGGAGCATAAATAAAAAAAAACCTGAAATGGTACGAAATAATGCTTGGATGTGGTATGCAGTAATTCTTCTCCTTAAATGGCAACCATCAAAATTTGACTTAATGAAATTTTACGTGCCCTGAAAACGGCTGGTTGGAAGCGTGAGTGAAGATGTATGAGAATACCGAACTAGTAGGCTTCTCAAAGCATTAACTGCGTCATAACCTCCACTAAAAATTCGGCTTGAGAAAGCTGTCGGCACATGGGTATCGCTTTTGCTCAGTCCGGACGACAGTTGAGGGTTTTTAGCGCTATCCGAAGAAGCCATTTAGTGACCGTCCACGAAACTTTTATTCACAGATGCTGACTATAGCCCAAAGCACAGTCGAAACAGTAGAAATTGCGTTACAAACCTTCGCCGAACAACGAAAAGACTGTCCTATCGAGTAGAAATGAGATTGTCATCGTTTTCTGAGATCTACGACTACTTCGAAAAGAGCAAAAAGGTCTACTCAGACGACTTAAGTTGTCTAACGCCAAAATTCAAAAAAAAAGTCAGGTTTGGGGAAGGAAAAAGTGCGTTTCTGCTATAACAAACTCATCGGTTTCCAACGCAGCTAACATATAGCCAAATTGGACGAAAGTGTTCAGTTATTACGGCGAGATTGACTATGCTAAGGCCCAGCAGTTCCGAGTGGCTCTGGGCCAGAAGAATCTCTCAGTTCGGCAAGTTCTGGTTATTGACCAGCGCTTGCTGAGCTCACTGGAAGTCCAAAAATCCAACGCCAGAACTTGGAAACCCGACTCGCTTCCAATCGAATGAAATAAGAAAAAGGGTGCTTTCCCTATCAAGCACTTCAGTTGTGACCGGGCATCTCTGACTAGTCTTGAATGCCGCTTGGCTATCGTAGTGAATGCACCCCTCTCTAAAGGAATCTGCATTTCGGAGCTGGAGCGGGATACTGCTGTCCTAAAAGGCACTCATTAACCAGAGTTTTTAAATCGAATAAGGAGGTCTACACGAAGGCTTACTTGCAGATCTTTGGAAGTGAGTTGAAGATGTTGGAGGTTCGATGGGTCAAGCTTATGGAGGATTGCCGTTGCTACTTTGCAGTAATTATCGGACCACTATCGTATGCACTCACATATTTTTATCCCTTACTTTCTCGGGTTTCTTATAGCAAGGCGTGTTACGTGGACTTGGTATTTTATACTTTTGTTAATCTAAGTTTTCTAAAAGTTACTAGCATAATCAGAGCAGATTAAAAAATTTTCTGTCTTTCCACCAAAAATTCGTCGGTTCAAGAGAACCGACCAAAAATTTATACATACATATATTTGAATAAAATTTTGAGCATCTGCTGATGTTCAAAATGGCAAAGTATTGTGTCCATCGCAATTATTTGCCGAATAAGGGGAATTTTTAATCCAGAATTCTGAATTTCACGAATCTCCCAATTGACTCTTAAACAATTTCGTACACGTTTGGGCAGGACATAGCTCTGTATATTCACTATATATTATTAGTAAAGTGTCAAACCGACAATTAATAATATAAGGTTACTCCCCCTCAACGTCTTGATCTAGCACCAAATTCAAGTCAAGAATTATTTGAAAACTTATCCGTACTGCCAGCGCTTAACTTTTACTTATTTCCTCACTTCTTCTTTTTCCAGCTTTTCTCGCGCAATTCTATTTATTTTGACGCGCTTCATGCTTTGCCCACGTCTATAATTATGCATTTGTTTGTTTGTTTCTGGGCAATCGCGCATATTTTTCGAAATAATTTGCAACGCAGCAAATAATGTGTCGCCATGCAATGCACCGATCGAGCGATCAGACAGCAGCCATCGATCGCTGTCAATCGATCTCGGTCTCTGATCTCGCAACTCTTCATTGAAAAGATAATTATGACTATGGAAAATAAGATAGACCAACTTCGTCAGTAGACACATGTGCCTACATTGAATAGGAAATCATAAACAGGAAGCACCACTGCAAAAACAAGCCACATTACACATCTATTAGGGGTGATCTTGACTTTAAAATTCTGTTTATTTCGTAAAAACTCGTGTAGGTTATGATCTTAAATTTTATTAAATTGCAACTTTATAGTCCAGTCATTTAAGCTTAAATTAGGTAAGAATCTCGGAATTCGATATACCCATTTATAGTCTGTTAATACTTGTGAACTTACTGGTGAACTTACTATAATAACTGGACTATTACTGTAATGCTGAGTAAAGTCTTCTTCAATGCAATACCAATATTTATATTATTTATATATTTTTTAATAACTCTAGCCCCCAGTTATTTTTTTGTGGCAGATTTTATATCAGCAAAATACACATTAATAAAATATGTGTCTTCTTCTTATGACGGCCAGCGATAGGTTTCTAATCTTCTTGGAACTTTTCAAGAGCCCACAAGGCGAAGCGAAGTCGCTTCGGAAGGTCGAGTGGTTTTCATTCATCCACAAGCTGTATTTTGTGTGCTTACAGTTTAAGATTTCGACGTAAGATGTGCCAAGTTGTTCCATACGTCAATTCTGAAAATTTACATACATTTTTTTTTTCCCAAGAAGCTACCAATTTGTCGGAACTGCCGATATCTGACCACTACAAGAAATAGCTGATATACAAAATGAACGATAACAATCAAGGCCTTGTGTGAAAACTTGTTTATTAGACAAGAAGTTTCCACTAAAATCAGTACAGATTATTGTCTAAGAGAACGGTAAAATCTCTGAAGAAATTATTTACATAGATTGGGTTACTAGGTTTGACAATTAAGTAATGAGACTGATTTTATTGCCGAAATCAAGAATCCTTCATCACGACAGCGCGCCGTACCATACCGCCCTCAGCGTGTCCCAGTATTTGGCCTCTAAAGGGATCGCCGTGTTGCAACAGCCGCCTTATTCGCCCGACATGTCACCCTGTGATTTTTTTTGTTTCCTAAAACAAAATCAGTGGCCAAAGGAACCCATTTTGAGTCGATTATGGACATCCAGGCAGCCGTGACGGGGGTATTCGCTGACATCCCTGTCGAAGCGTTCCAGAAATGTTACGAAGCATGGAAAACGCGCTGGAATCGCTGTATAGCTGCTCAAGGGAACTACTTTGAAGGGGATGGCAGAGTTGTAGAATAATTTTCAAATATACGGCTTTTATGGAATCAGTCTCATTACTTAATTGTCATACCTCGTATAGCATATGGCTGCCATAAAATTTAACCGTGAAGGGTAATATAGCTTCGGTGTAACTGAAGTTGAGTTTTTATACCCTGAACAGTTTGTCACGAAGTTTTTAAAACCCAGAAGAAAGGGTCGGAGACCCTATAAAGTATATATACGAGTATAAATGATCAGTATGTCGAGCTGAGTCGATTTAGCCATATCCGTCTGTCTGCATATATACGAACTAGTCCGTCACTTTTTAAGATATCGTTTTGAAATTTTGCAAAGTCATTTTCTATACGTTTCTACCCAAGAGATATTTTATGAAAAAAGATCCGTAATAACTTAAAAAAGTTTTACGCACTCAAAATTCAATTATACTTATTTCATTCATAAGTAAATTCGTGTATATTTATATACATATGTATGTAGAAAATTTCTCACGTCTTCTATGACGAACCCATCAACGCACCGAATAGGCACCCATCAACTTGCATATAGTATGTACTTGGATATGACGTATGCTGATCACTTTGACTTTGTTCGGCATATATTTGCGTTGTTTGATTGACATTAGCAAAAAGTTTTAGTTCTGCTCGCGTATGATATTTCAATTACTCTATTTCCGGTCATGTGGCTGTATGTACGCTTGTAAGTGTTGCTTGGCATGATTTAGCGAATTTTAGCGTCAAAATTAGTTTTTCAATTCGAAATTTGTCGCTCTTAATTAGCAGCAGATTTTATTTAAAACAATGTGTAAATAAATGAGAACGTTTGCAGGGGATGAAAAAGTGCTTAGAAAAGTATTTGGAATACCTTCTTAAGGTAAGAAAGTAGATTCTGAAATAATTCCCATTTCCTTTTTCCTTTTTCTTTCGAAATCTACTTTCTCATACAAAATGTGTACATATTTATATCAATAGTCTTGAGACAGTTTTGAGGACTTTTAGTTCAAGTCGCCGAAATTCTTTTCTTCAATTACACAGGTGATACTGCGGATTAATCTAAAGCACGATCAGGAGCTCAGATGTGCTCAGCTGGGTGTTCAAATTCTGCTCTAGACAACAAATAAAAGGCGAAACAATAAATGAATCAAGAAACTCTTTGATGAAATCGAAATATTATTCGAATAACATTAAATTTTAAGGAACGTGTAGCAGTTTCCTCTGCAAATAATATGGTATGCTCATATAAGGAATATTTATCATATGGAGGTGAAACACTCCAATACTAATGTGTGATTTTTATTATGCCAAAATCAATTACTCAAAGGGCAATAAACTGTCAAATCCGATTGTGTTGAAATTACACGCCAACTTGAGTGTCAAGCGTAAATTTGACTATTTTAATACCCTGTCAATTTGGTTCGAAAATTATTGCCATATATTGCTGTGAAAATGAAAACAAAAAAGCTTTCATCAGTTTGACTTTTAATGTTATTGAATTTGCCATATAAAAAGAGGACATAATAAAGGAACTTTAGTAATGAGTAAAAATCTTTGAAAATTATACGAAATTTTATTCACATAGTTAAAGTAGCAATATATTATACATTCTCCAGCTCGCTACAGAAAAAATAGAGCTACTACTGCGAATAAATAAGCACATAGCTCTCAAAAAATCGAAAAATGTATGCAAACGACTTCGGAAATTCTTAGGACTCAAAAAGGAGTAAATTGCCTAATATACCTGGACCCCAGAGTAACCTTCTGGGTACAAATCCATTACGGCGCAGGAAAGGCAGTGAAAATCACCTCCCGAGCTGCTAATATCGACGACAATCAGCGTTCTATTATACTCGTAGAGATCTGAGGTCTGAGCAGATGTGCTTAAAAAGAAAAGCCGGCGTAAGGTAGTGGCCAGAGTATACCGCACCGGAGCCCTCAGAGCTGCATCAGCCTACCGAACAGTGTCAGGTGATGCAATATTAGTTATAAGCGATAATGCCTCAATTGACCCCCTGGCATACGAAAGGAAAAATCTGTGGGAGCTAAAGAAAATATCCGAAAAAAGCTAGAGCGCAATAGAACAAATAAAGAAAGATACGAGTACAAACAACGTGGTAGCGAAGATGGGAGAATGAGAGTCGCGACAGCTGGAAACCAGACTAATAAAAACCTAAACTTATGGACAAGCCGTGAATTTGGAGAACTCGGTATTTACACAACTCAGGTATTATCCGGTTAGGGATACATCAAGAAGTACTTTCACAGAATGGGAAGAGTCGAAAAGCCGTCATGCTTATACAACGACGCGACAGAAGACGACGCTGAACGCATATTCTTTAAATGTTTGAGAGGGCAACGAGAATGCACCGCCGTAGAAGACCTGGTTTAATAAGGGTCATACTGGAGAAAATCGCAGCAATTTTGCTACGCAACAAAAAGCAGAACCTGGACGCAGCTACGCAGATGTAAATCTCTTAATTATAAAAATGGAACGCAAATGGGGTTCCAGGGTGGGCGATGGTTACTTAGATGTGGGTTTTTAGTGATCTACAAGTGGCACATACCGTTGCTGTGAAAACAGCACTAACGATGCGGCAGGCATTTTCCACCCCTTCAACCGCCAAAAAATATATAGCCTGGTTGTTCGGCAGAGTTTAACCCAGTTAATTTTATATTTCGTAAAGCGAAGCGAATCGGACAACCGTTAATATAATGGTACAATAGGAAGAAAACTAGCATTCCTTATATTTTGCCCAATGACGTGGAATCTCCCATTAGATTATCTAGTTAGATAACAAATCCTTAGCTTAATCGCTGATAGACTTTTGCGCGCGAAATTATATGACTAAAAATATATTTGGAGGCTTGTTGGTACCCGCCATAAAATTTATGTGAAATTTGCTTACCTTTTTCACTATTAGTATATTCGTGTCCGCGTATGCTCTTCCGGTAATGCCAATTGTTTCAGTTATGTCATTCACGTGTTTATTTATGTATATACTTGTACATATGTATGTGTAGATAGAGCGCACAACGGTATATATGTAAGTATTTTCGATGAGTCGATGACTAATGTGTTCTTTCGTTGCTCAATGCATCGATTTGTTCGGTGCACTCTCACGAATTGTGGGTGTTGATTTTATGGTTTTCAAATTTATTTGCTTGCCAACTTTTATTTGGTTTTATATTTTCGTATTTTTTATATTTTTTTATTTATTTTTGTTTTGTGTTTTTTCTTTTCTTTTGGAAATCCCAATTGTGGCAGATTTCAGTATTAATTTAGTTTTAGCTGATTTGCACAAATAGATTTCCGCTTTAAGTATTTTCTTGGCATTGAATTTATTTGGTTCTAATGTAAAACAAAATTGGTCAATTATATTTGTATTATGCAAGCATACATACATACAATACTATTTGGGGCTTTGTTGCAGTTGTTGTTGCAATTGTTTTATATATAAAGAATTTTAGAATATACTAACCTAATTACTCACATTGGAAAGAAATTAATTATAGTACTATATTAATATTTTTGGGAAGAAGTTCATAGTTTTTTTCATATTTTACGTTATATATGACGGTCAATTGATATATAGTTGACCCTACTTGAAATAAATCCATTTAATTTTTAGTGAGCCCTAACCTTCAAAAGGCGTGTGTATAAATTTGACAGCTGTCGGATCATTAGTTTGTGAATTATATCATTGCACCGCAATCTTAGATCTATTGTGCATTCTCCTAAGTCACAACGATCCACCTAACTCCAGCATATTGATAAATTCCAATATACTGCTTGAGATCCTTCTTTGGTAACCTGAACCCAAGGGCCTTTATCTTGCGTACGCAGACTACTGTGCAGTTAATTAATAGGTGTTCTGGAATTTCAGTTTGGATAAAAAGGAGTTTCGCATGTTGACTAAATATCGCTTTTCGCAGTTGAAGCAAAAACTTGGCTTGATGACGAGTTTTCGAACACTATCCCAGGAAAGTTAACCATTAAAGATTGGTATGCTAAGTCAAGAAGTGATAAAATGAGTACCGAAGACGGTCAAAAGAGGTTATTACCGACGAAAGCAGCAAAAAATACCGCAAAAAAATTTTAGATAACCGTAAAGTGAAGTTCTAAAGGTATCAACTGAATGCCTACATCATATCATTCACGAATATTTGAGTTTGAGAAAGTAATGTGCAAAATGGGTGCTGTGCGAGCTCACTTTTGACCAAAAACAACGACGAGTTGATGATTCCTAGCGTGTTTGGAGTTGTTCAAGTGTAATAAACCAGAGCATTTGCATCGATATGTGCCAATGGATGAAGCAAAGTCTATCATTTCTCTCCGAATCCCAATCGACAGTCATACCAGTGGACTGCACACGATGAACCCGCTCCAAAGCATAGAAAAGCGCAACAGAGTGCCTGGCGTCTGTATTTTGAGATGCCCTATCCCACTATCGATAGCGTTATTAGGCCCTTTGAAGGACGAAAATTGCCGAAAAACGGCCGCCTTTGAAAAAATAAAGAAATTCCATTAATTGGCCTTCGAATTGCTTTCGCATCCGACATATTCCCTAGATCTGTTATAGGCATTTGCAGAAGAGACAACTTTTGTATTGTTCAACCCCTTGATGGGTGCTTTCCTAAGAAAAGGACAAGCACTTATTCAAAGGAGTGTTAAGCACCCCAAAAGCTGCTTGCTAATGGGTGATTTTCTATTCAATGATTGATGGTTCTTCACAGAAATCCTGAACACCGTTGGAATGATAAAATTTACTGAAGCACACAGAAATAACTACTTTACGGCAAAAACAACTTGATTGGATATTGCTAGGAGTCAATGATCCAAAACATAGGAGCAAACTCTGTATTCTACTTTAGATTGGCCACCACAGTACTAGATGCCAAATCATTAGAGAATGTTTGGGTTTTATTGAAAGCCGAAATATCAAGAAAACATTCAGCGCTAGATTTCATTTGGCTACTCCAGCTTACCAGGATGTCGCTTGCTGTGGAATATGCGGAAAATTTAATTTCAAGATAAATGGCTATAATAGACAACTGGACTGGAAGATTGGAGCAAGTATTTAAAATGTATTTTTCATTATTACAAAATATTTTCTAATATTGGCTACACGTTAGAAATGGAAGGTAACGGAAAAGTAATTTTTTAAACTCACTGTAAATCGATAAAAAATCGAACAATGGTCGTCCCACCACCCACCTACATAGGCTGCTATATATATGTATTTCTGGACTAGGCAACACTAAGTGTTGCCAGGTGCAATCTGACATTTCTATTGTAAAGTTTGACATTTTTTAGCATAACGTCACTCAGAACGTTTTGTCATTTAATCGTGAATTGTTTTATTTACAGGGAATTAAAAAATTCATCTCGGCCAAAAAATGGAATTAACTCGTGAACATTTTCGTGCGATCATTTTTCACAGCTTTCGACGTGGATTATCACGACAAGAGTGCATCGATGAACTAAAATCTTTGTATGGCTATGAAGCACCATCCTATAGCACTGTGAAAAACTGTTACAACGAATTCAATCGTGGCCGACGCTCGCTCAAAGACGAATTCCGTGAAGGTCGTCCAAAAACAGCCGTTGTGCCAGAAAACATCGATGCCGTACGTGAACTGATAATGCAAGACCGTCATGTAACATACCTTCAGATAGAGGCATGCCTATGCATTTCTCCCACCAGCATACATTCGATATTGCATGAACACCTGGCCGTAAAAAAGGTTTGTTCTCGTTGGATCCCGCACAATTTGACAATCGCTCAAAAAAAGGCTCGTGTGGATTGGTGTAAAGAAATGCTGAAAAAATACGATCGCGGTGCTTCAAAAGACGTTTATAAGATCGTCACAGGTGACGAATCATGGATTTATGCGTATGAGCCCGAAACAAAACAGCAATCGACCGTGTGGGTCTTCCAAGACGAGCCAAATCCAACGAAAAAAAAAAAATAAATAACCAGTTTCGTTGATAAATATGATTATTTTCATTATTAGCAGCCCTCGTATAGTTGAAATTTTATATCCCACTCGAACAATTTGACCTAAATTTTGTAATTTTGTGTTGTTATTTGTATGTTGCGGTTTGAAAATTCCAATTTGGAGGTAATGCTTTTCAAGATACCGCAGATACCGAATATAAGTACCTTAATGCTTTAATGTCGATATTATTATTCAATTTGTCAGACATCTTGAGGAAAAACGTGTACACCTGTTTTGGATTAAAATATTGTCGGGTTTTAAAAATGTAACAATTTGGTACAGTACTTCCCCTAGTACGCATACGAGTATACCTAATATCATGAGTTTCATACACTGGTCAACGTTACATTACCCACGTAGTTTGCTACCGATAATGAATAACTTAAGTGGTGATTTGTTCATAACTCGTATTCAAAACAGTTTTCAGGTATTTAAGTATGTATATTCTTGGCAGAGTCTAGAAGCTATTTTACCAACATACAAGTACATACATACATCATCAATAACTCTTACTCCACCTGCATATCACGTTATCACGACCCCAATAAAAAATAAAAAATGTTCATCATATCTTGATTACTTTCAATCCACGGTTTAACAGCGAAAATGCTCAGAATTTCCTGTGCGAAAAAATTTCATTCAGCAATTTTTAATTGTTTTACAATGTTTACCAAGCTACCATATCAGCGCTGTGAGTATTCAATTCAATAAATTTTTATGAATGAACGTTGAGTCCGAGCGAATCGGCAGGTTTATACGCGTGAACATATATTTGTTTGTATGTGTGCATAAATGTATATTTTACGATATGTGGTGTAATCGCAATGTATGTAGGCGAAAGCTGCATTAAGTATTTCGAGGTCTTAAAATATAAAGAAAGTAAAATGGGGGAAAAATAAAAATAAAGCAAGCGAAAAACCGAAGAACTCTTATCAGCAATATTTTACTGACCACTGCTTCAATTCTAGAGCGCTTTTTTGCATGAGCAAGAAAGCAGAATTATTTTGCTAAAATCGGTCTTATCGGCTCAAAATATGGCACACGTCGAAATTCAAACACCTTTGGAGGTATTACGTAATTAGCATGAGATAATTAGAAGTTTATTGTTATCAATATTAGGCATACGTGAGAATTGTGATGAAATTAGACCGAATGCGATGAAAGGGAAAGTGAAATGTTCAGTAAGAATGGAGAAACTTGGTATATATACTCTGAAAAAAAACATCGGAGACCCTTTGAATGCATAGATCAGCGTGAGGAGTGAAACAACTTTTGTTGATGTGAAAAATATATTGCTTTTTGAAGGGAAAAAATACAGTTGAAACAAAAACTCGGCTTGATGGCGAGTTTCCGGACACCGTTCCAGCAAAATTTGGCGTAAAGGATTGGTATGCTAAGTTAAGACGCGGTGAAATGAGCACTGAAGGCGATGAACGCGGTGGACGTTCAAAAGAGGTTGCTATCGACGAATATATCAGAAAAGTCCACAAAATAATTTTGGATGACCGAAAAGTAAAGTTGTGCGAGATATTCTATAAATAATTCATTAATTCATGAATATTTAGGTATGAGAAAGGTATGTATGTGCAAAGTGGGTGCCGCGCGAACTCACTTTGAACTACGAGCTGATGATTCGGAGAATTGTTTGGAAATGTTCAAGCGTAATAAACCCGAGGTTTTGCGTCGATATTTGACAATGGATGAAATATGGCTCCATAATTTCACTACGAAGTCCAAACGACAGTCAACCGCGTGAACTGCACACGATGAATCCGCTTCAAAGCGCGGAAAAGCGCAAAACCTGGATGGCAAGGTATTTTGGGTATTTTGGCCAATGTATTTTGGGAGGAAAACCCGTGAAGAGCGACTATTACATACCGTTATTAGACCGTTTGAAGAATGAAATCTAACCAATGTATCACCTTTGAAGGGAACTATAATATTAATAAAAAAAAATGAATATTTATAAAAAAAATGTGTTAGGCCGAGGACTTTTCAATTGACCTGTTATATACATGAACTAGTCGTTCTGAAATTTTGCACACGTTTTTTTCTCCTGAAGAAGCGCTCACATGTCAGAAGCGCCGACCTCTATAGTGTATATGTAGCTACCATACAATCCGATCGATCAAAATCAGGTCCTTGGAGGGAAAACTCTTTATTTAACAAGATATTTTCACAAAATTTCGCAACATTGATCAGATCGATATAGTATACCATACCTGCCATATAAACTGAACGATCAAGCCCCCCAGCGAGCAGGGGTAGAATTTGCCCGTTGTAAGGTATGCCTGTCGTAAGAGGCGACTAAAAGCCAATAAGTACTATGCTATGGAGATTCGTGGTGGCTGTGGTTTAAACCTAAAGGCAGGTGGAATAGAAAACTGAGTTCAGTTTTGAGTCGAACTGCGGCCGGCTGCCTGACCCACAACACGGTAAAGGTTTTAGATCGGTCTCGAATCCGACTAAGGTGGAAAAGATGACCCTTCCACCCGACCAATTGGAAACAATTATACTTGCAAAAATCATGTACTAATTGGGGCGCTGATCAACACATTGTTTTGATCTGTATGCTTTTAAGCACCGTAAGCGAAGTAAAAACCTTTTTGTTTTCGTATTATGTAAGTCCAAATGTAAAAAATACGTACAAAAAAAATATAGACCGAATTTAATACCTAAATCGCGGTTTGTTGAGCCGAAATTGTTGGGTGTTGCTCTTGGGAGGGAATAATATGAAAACTCTATTTTGAAAGTTACTTCTCCAGAACGATTTTTATTTCTGTCAGTTCCCTTAGACTTCATAATTACATCGGATCTCTTATTTGCTCTGCAATTTCTGTTCGAGTGCGCTAGCGAATATGCGATGGAACATTCCCTGAAGAGACATATTAGAACGCGTCATAAAAAGCATTTTACAGAAAATCATTAAAAATTATTTTTTCTATTTATGGTTAGCATACCAATTATAAAATAATATTTTATATTGTTTATAGCCGTTTTATTCAAATTCTACGATTCATTTATGAGAGACGACTCTTGTAGACTTCAAACGCTTGGCAGTTCATTTGCGAATCGCTTTCTGCAAGTCATCAAATTAATAAATATTTGCATAAAAAATATTTTCCTCGCCGATTTGCCGACTTGACGAGTGATTTCTATTTATTTGCTAGTTTTCAAATTAAGCACAAGACGCCATGTGGGAGGGTTACTAATCGAGACATTAAAAAAAAGAATAAAAATAAAAATGAAGAGCGAAAATACAAATTGCGCCAAGGAAAGATGTGTGTGAGTTTAAAAATAATATTTTCATGTACTAAATTTGCGAGCGAAAGCGCAGAGCCAACTGGAAAAACTGGACTCGAATCAAAACAAACACTTTTGACTTCACTTATGTGGGATTAATGGGATTAATCTTATAAAAGTTGAAGAAAAAATGTGAAGAGGGAGAGATGAGAATAATATTAATAGTATAACACAATATTAAAAATGTTTAAATATTTCCCTTAAACCGCATATTTTGGTTTTTGCATTAAGTTGAAAAAAAAACAAGACAAAACGTTAACTTCGGCTGTATCGAAGCCTTCACAAATGCAGAAGGTTCCTTGTAAGAACTTAATTCTAATCGTTCTGTTTGTAAGTCAGTTAAAAACTATAGTGATCCGATTTGTACAATTTTGCGGACATGCCACATTTCGAACGATCTTGGCTCAATCGAAATTTTATAGGGTCTCAACGTTTCCCTCTGAGTATTATAAACTTCATGGCAAACTTAACATACCCTGTTCAGGGTAAAATACAAAAAAAAAAACTCATCCATATTGAGAGTTAGCGCCTTGCGTTATTCTACAGAAACGCAAAGAATGATCCAAGTAGACACATTTTTTTCAATAACCTTTTTTTGACAGATCACGTGTGAGTCGTGTCCAGCTGTCATGCCATTTTCGTCCAATATTGTTTGGTATTTCATCTCAAAAAAACTTACACCTGACTCACGTTTGAGAATCGGTTCACTTATTTACGAAAATCCACGTTCTGCAAAGAATGTGTTTCGCTTTGCTCAACTTATGGCCAACATAATCGCACCTGAGATTACTATTCGCAACATCAGCAGCCATCTTGAGTCTCAGCATTTATTATTGGATAATATTCAACCGAATAAACCACGTAATATACACGAAGAGCGTGAATAGTCAATTCGGCACCGTTCGCAGCAACTCTGAGGGCGCATTTTGCGTCGAGACCTTAAATTGAAAGCGTACAAAATACAGCTTTTGCAAGTCGCTTGACCTTCTCAAGCGACATCGCTTCGTTCTATGGGATCTTGAAAAGTTCTAAGAAGATCCGACGCTCTCCAGCGTTTTGTTTGTTCAGCGATGGGGCTCATTTCTTGCTCAATAGGTAAGTTAACAAAGCAAAACTATCGCATTTGGGGATCAACCTGAAGAGATTCAACAGCTGCCATTTCATTCAGAAAAAACAGTTTGGTGTGGTTTGTGGGCCGGTGGAATCATCAGTTAACGATATCTTTTTAAGGATCAGTAGTATTCTGCTATAATGGAACGCTCCAATCAACTTTAACACCTTCCTTCCCTCATTCAATGTTTGAAATAGTTTCAAAATCTCGACTTAAGTTAAAAACCCTGATTATTCCCACTACGGCGCACTTGAAGCCCTTTTCTGCGTTAATTATGAAACGATTTTTAATTTAAGAACGGTTTAAAAAGAAGTAACTCAGACCTTTCGAATGATATAAGGATGTCTTAATAAAGCTTAAGAGATTTAATTGTTTTAAATTATTTTACTCTTGTTCTTCTTTTGTTGAGTTTGGCGATATTTCACACACTATTTTATAAGAAAACTATCTTAGTTCTAATTGATTCAAATAATGCCTTTATACCGAGTTTATTAATTTTATTTTTATGAAAAATTTTGCTTTTAATAACTTTCATTTTTTTTTAATAAAAAAAATTTAATTAAAATTTTTATAATATACATATATTTTTTTCACGAATGTATTTTTTTTTAATTTTCCTGTATTACATTTTTTGTTTCTTTTTATTAAAAAGTGGTTTTAGATTCTGAAAAACACTCTTTTTAATTTTGAAAAACTATTTATTTTAATACTAACGAACAAAATTTAGAATTTTTAGTCGAAAAAACGCATTCTAACTTTTATATTTAAAAAAATTTTCAAAAAATTAATGTTTTAAAAATATTTCAAAAAGTTTACATTTTTCCAACAATTTAAAGATATTTTATTTTTACATTTTTTTGTTTTATTTAATAATTTTTTTGTATTGTTTTTTTTTAGTAATTAATTAATTTTTTTTAAGTAATTAATTAAAAAGTTCTAATTGAGATTTTAAATTTCTTGTTTTATTTTAAATAATGGTTTTGCTAAAAGGCTTTTTAGATTTTGGAGAAAGTACTTTAGATCTTGATTAGTACAAATGTGCGAGATTTAGGATACTTTAGTTTTAAACACGCTTTTTAACTTTTATATATAAAAAAGTATATTTTAAAATGTTCACGTTCTTAAAATATTTCACAAATTTTATGTTTTTTAAATATTTCAAAAGTTTAAAAATATGTCAAAAATTTTTTTATTTTTTTATGTTTTTTTTAATGTTTTGTTTTGAATATTTTTATTTTTCGTATTTTTTGTTTAATTTTATATTTCGTCTTATAACTTTGCTTCTAAATATTTTTTCAGGAATTTTTTAAATATTTGCTTATTTGTACTTTTCGACTTTAAACTTAAAAATAAAATATTTTACTTTCAAGAAAGTTCAGTTTTTTTTTTTAATAAAAATGTTTAATTCAGAATAATATTTTTCTTCACAAATACATTTTCTTTATAATTTTCCTGATATTCGACTGTTTGTTTTATATAAAAAAAATTTCAAAAATTTCATGTTTTAAAAATATTTCATAAATGAAAAATTTTTTAAATGAAAAATTTTTTCAAAATTTTTTTTTCAATAATTTAAATTTTTTTTTTTATTATTCTATACTTTTTATCGCAATAATTAGAATATAGCTGTAATAACTTTTTTGTTGGAATATTGAAAACAATTCGTACTAAAATTAAATTTTATCAATATGTGTTTTTGATTTTTATATAATTTTCAGTTAGCGTTTTAATAAAAAAAACTCTTAATTCTGCTCTAAAATATTACTAAAATAATTTCATAAGGATTTATATTCATATTGCTATAAGAATTTAAAATTTTGCGTTCTGTATATTATATTATAGATGTTAGATATATAATAATGCTTTTTTCTGAAATTTTTGATTTTTAGTTTTTTGACAGTTTTAGCGAAGAGATTTATTATTACATTTTTTTTAAGTTAAGCTTTCTATATAACAATTTTCTTCGAAAGTTTGAATGGAGCGATTTTTATTTTTTGAAGACTTTGATTTTTTTTTTTAAATTTTATCGAAGCCATTTTTCATTTTTTGTTATAAATTTTAACAAAGCATTTTTAATGATTTTAGTTTTTTTTTTAAATTTTAATGAAACGTTTTTAAAAAATTCATAATAAATTTGCTTAGCATCGAAAACAGATTTTTACGAATTTCATATAACAACGAATTTACTCAACTTCAACTTCGCCAACTCAACAAATCCCCAAATTTATGTAAAATTCCGAATGCATAATTATGAACTGCACTTTCGAGCAAAAGAATATTAACTCTTTGCTCGTTTGCGCTAACAAATGGCAGCACGCTGGTGAATACCAATTTCCCTTTTCGCAAATTTTTCGCCAAAGCAGACAGTGCACTGGCAATGCACATCAACGTAATTTGTTGTGTCATTAAAAATTTGTTAATTAGTTGCATGCAACAATTTGTTGCAATTTTATGCGCATGAAACGGAAGTGCACAAGAGAACGTACAAAGAAATAATAAAAAAAGCTGCAAAGACAAATTAATTTGCCAGCGACTTGTGACAGGCAAAGAAAAAAGTTGAAATTTCAAAGACTTAAAATCGACAACAACAGCAACAACAAATAAATGAAAGGCAATAAACAATCAATGCACCAAAAAAATCGCACACTTATTTTCACACCTTTTCAATGCAACAACAAAAAAATGAAAAAAAGTTGGAAAAAGCCAACAACAGCAGCAACACACGTGTTAATTGAGACGTGTTATTGCCCAATCGGCTTCTTTAGCAGGCTAAGTCGCTAAAAGTTTTCATACAAAGTAACTTTTTAACACTTTAAATTCACATTCACCGTTAACACTTCTTTTAAATTTTTTTTTTTGTTTTTTTCTCACAAATTAACACTAATTTTTGTAGCCTGCACTTTTAAGCGCTTTGCTTTATCACTTCAACTTGGGCTCAAGTTTTGTATTTGCTTCATATTGTATTTTGTGGTCCGTTTAGCCGCTGTAAACCGTTCGTTGCATTTGCTGGTCGAACGCCAACTGAATTTTCAAAACCGAATTTCGCATTTAGGTAAGAAGAAGGCAAATTTCCAACTTTGATAGCGCGACCGTCGTCGACTTATGCACGACTTGCGTCTGTCGTCCGTCGTCCATCGTCTGTCATTCGACGGCCGTTCGAACGACCGGCTAAGTGCTGGTGGAGGCGACCGGCAACGATACGAGCGCTGCAACAGCAACTTGCTGTTGCTTGTTGTCATCGTCGTCGTCGTCGTCGTTGCTTATTTGCCAGTTGTGTTATTGTTGCTTTGTTGCTGTTGGCTTTTACTGTTGCTTCGGCTGTTGCTGGACGTGGCTGCTTGCATGCTTGCATAGCTATGCCCCGATGTTTGTATGTGTGCATTACCTGTGTGCGTGCGTGTGTGTTTGTGTGTGAATTTGCGCAGGTAAATGGGGGTGTGTCGGTGTGTGCGCTTAGCTGGTCTCATTTGCCTCAGTGTTTCCCAAGTAACTGTGTATTAACACGATCAGAGGTGGTTGGCGTGTCACTTGGTATTTGTGTTTAATTGTTGTAGAATGATTCTTAATGGTTAGTGACTTATTTTTTAGATTTTAGTGGGTAATTTCCAAAAGCTTAAGACTCAGCTCTAGTAAGTTATTTTGTGTGCTTTCTTTAAACTTAATCAGGTCTTTATAGAGCATCCTACAGTAGTCGGAAATCATTACTAACGCCTTGACTTCGGTCATTATCGTACTGGGTGTATAATTCTAGTTAAACTGGAGAAAAAGGAAAGAGAAACCATCAGAGAAATCAATCTCTGCCGAGCTTGGGATTTTGCAAAATTACTCGATGTATTTATTTTTTAAGCTCTTGTAACCTGTTGCTACAGAACGAAAAATATCTTACGAGTTCATAGATGGGTGTATTCAGACCACTGTCACGCCCACAAAACGCTATTAACCTAAAACCTATAAAGTAACATAACTTTATAAGCGCTAAATTAAGATATAAAGCTGGTACAGAGGATCCCTGTAACAAGGGAAAAGTGGGGGTGGTCCCACCTTCTAATAAGTTTAATGCACATATTTCCTAAACAACTGCATTAAATGTACAACAATCAAATTTACTGAGTGCAAATCTTATAAGAACTTCTACCGATAGGGTGAAAATGGATGAAATCGGAGGATAACCCCGCTAACTCCCCATATAAGAGTAGTGTTACAAACTATAGGGTGGATCATCTAACGTTTTAAATTTGGATTATCTATATTTCGACATTGGAAACGTCAAATACCATTCGGAAAGTGACAGATATTCAGTAAAAAGTCTAAAATTTACGAAATGGGTCGCTATTCACTATTCTACAGTTCGCAGATTGGGCAGAAGATCGTTTGACCGAGGATGGTCAATTTTACCGAAAAATCATCTTTTCGGACGAGGCTCATTTCCACCTCGATGGTTACGTTAACAAGCAGAGTTGTCGCATTTGGGGCACAGAAAACCCGCAGATAATCGTCGAGAAGCCAATGCACCCAGCACGAATCACTGTATGGTGCGGATTTTGGTCTGGTGGAATCATCGGCCCATTTTTCTTCGAAAATGAAGAAGGAACCGTAACCATCAATGGTGAGCGATATCGCGCAATGTTAACCGAATTTTTCTTCAAGCAAATTGAAGAGGAAGACTTGGACAACATTTGGTTCCAGCAGGACGGCGCTACGTGCCATACAGCAAACGCTACACTCAATCTTTTACGCCCTATCTTCGAAATTTAAAATTTTATATGGCCCACCCTATACACTATACAGTACATCCAATACAAAAATCAAAAAGCAATTGATATATCGGAATAAAACTTGGCACGGATAATATTTTTAGTGTGTGCCATCTTAAGACCAAAAATTGTTTTAATCCAACGAAAACTGTTCAATCCCCTAGAAACTGAATATTACCTATAGTTGACTTTTGATCGAAAATATCGGTCAATGTGTGAGATATACAATGAAAATTCAGAGAGAATCTTTTACTGACAGTAGTAACCCTGCCTAACAAAAATGAGTTGTTTCGAGTCAATACTTCCCACCATATACCTAATATAAAGATTTTCGAACTTCCGGGTGACTTTAAGCTGAATATATCTGCCAATATTTGAATTATCTCAACGAAAATTACAGAGCTTGTTTTACTCAAAACGGTAAATCTTTGTATCTTAAACATTGACCTTGACCTAGCCATCATATCACTATTACCAGGATTTTCGAACATCCGGCTGACTTTAATTCACACGATTGGTAATTGTATGAGAGGTACATTAATGCATTTCAGAGAATATTTTATTGGTATCATGCCACATAATAGTTAAAAGATAAAATCTGGTCGATACTACCCCAACTACAATGTACTACATATAATGATTTTCGTCTTTCTAACAAACCTTATGACGAATACGTATGTAGGTCAGTGTAAGAGTCATATATAATATATGCATGTATATATAAAATTGGTTAGATTCCGATCCTAAGGTTGACATTTCACACCTTAAGGTATTCCTCTGATATTGATTCCAAGTTGGAAGAGAATAAAATGTTCGGTTGTTCGGGTGCACCTTTTCCTTTCCTTAATATTTTCAACGTTCACATTTTCTATATAATTTTCATGGCCATATGTTTGATTTTTTATGATTTTTTAAAAACATTTAAATTTTAATCATTTTAAAATTTCAACAATAATTCCGTCGAAATATATTTTGTTCTCATTTTCAAAAAAAAATTTCATAATATTTTAAAATCTTAAAATCCGAAAAAAAGTTTGGGAACCACTGCACTGAAGTCACTAATACCCACGACGGTATACATATACACGCGCATGTTACGAGCTACTAACAACCACATACGTGTATGCACACATTTGCTTTCACGTATTTTACTTCAGCAACATGTTGCTAGCAACAATACATTCAATGATTTTTTAGGCGGGAAACGCACTTCCGGCCGCAGTTTTATTGTTTGCGTAAGCATTTACTTTACGCTAAGCGACATGTTGACAGCGAAATGTTGCGAAGACGGCACGTGCCGAAGATGTGTTGCTGCGCTCTCTTTTTCTCTTAACAACATTCTGTTGCTGGGGAGTTGTTTTTAACATTCAAATTTCATAATTTGTGGGAATATTTATGGATGAGAGTTGATTTTAATTGTATTTAATTTCTTTCTTGTTTTTTAGTTATGTGGTTTTTAAGGACACCAATAATTTAGCGTATTGGTCAAACATTTTACTTTATGTGAATATTTCGAACACTTTTTCCAGCAATTGAGTCCGTATGAAACAAATAGCACGTCGAATATTCTCTTTCACGAAGTGAATTGTCTCGGGCTTATATGCATAGACCAACGACTTCACAAAAGCCCACAAAAAATAGTCTAGCGGTATTAAGTTGTATGATTTGGGAGACAATGCCACTTGCTTACGACGCGTGATGAAGCCCCCACGAAAAATTCCCTTTAATAGGTTGCTTCTTTCGCTGGCTGTATGGCTGGTACCGCCGGTTTGTTGGAACCAAAATGGTGGTGGTCGATGCGGTTAAGGAATGACCTCTTAATGCTCCTAAAAGGCGGTTGGCTTCGAGAAAAAACTGCTTGGAAAAGAGTTCATTAAGCCTCTTAACTGGAAGCATGCGGTGAGATGTTCGATAGGAGACATCGAAGGCATCTCGTAATAGTCCGGAGTGCAGTGTTCTAACAGGTCTAAAGCTTTCTCGTCTGCGTTAGTGCGGCGTAGTTAAGGACCGGTTGGCCGATTGCTATGTATGTTGTTAACAACACTTCCTTGTCTTTTCCCCATGTGCTGCCGGCTAGCGACTTTAAGGTTTTGTTGCGGCTGTGTACTTTGGCGATAATCGCGGAGTTAAGGAGCACAGGCTGTCGATTGCCACACCAAAAAATTTAGAGCTATGGTCAGTCGGAATTTTAACGCCATCGACTGCAATATTAGAGTCATCTGACATCTCTATCTACCTGGCGAGGATACTAGGTATAGAAAAGCCCTGTGGAGCTCCATTAAAGAACTAAGAGCGGGTACAGAAAGCAACCATATCCACGGATAGCCAGGCGTCATTGCTGGCCTTATCGACGACACAGATTATTTTCAGTCAACTGTTACAGGAAGGTTTTAAGTTTACTGGCAGCACTTCAGTGGACCATAGCAAACTCAGTCAGTTTCTCAGTTCAATCCCATTTGATTCCACGATGAAACCTCATACTTGAGCTTCTGTTATAGAAAATTTCGCCGACTCATGTAATCCATCTGATACGTTATCTATAACTTTTTTTTAAACTATTTAATCTCTTGAAAATGTCTACTGTTTTCAGATGAAGCACAGTTTTTTTCTAACGCAGATTTCTAGCCGCTTCGCGTTTGTTTTGCTTATAACCTCAAACGTTTTGCACTATCATTATCATTATGACTGAGCTACTGAAGATTTTCATCTCAAAAACGCAACAACAAATGCACGCTGATTACTTATGCTGCACACGTCTTGGCCATTCGTTGCATGCCGCATATTGCAGCCGCCAATCGCTCCTCTCAGCGCCCCACAAACTTTCAAACGCTGTTGTTGCAATTATTAGGGATTTTCACTGCTTGCAACAACCAACAACAATCCATGCAACAGACAATAGTCATATGCGGGCAAGAACAACAACAATACCAGCAGTAATAACGCAACTTTAGGTGCAACAATATAGCCGTGGTATAATAACGCCGTAAACGCTTACTCGTTTGTGGCAACGCGGCTGCCTGCCACATTGGCTGGCATGCGGCGAGTAAAGTAGCTCATTAGATGCACTTTTCAATAAATTTTTGCTACGAAAATGGCAAATTCATTCATTGGTTCGCTCATTACTGCCGCTATGTATGTTGCATGGGCCATATCATTACTCTTCGACTGATAGCCGTAGTACAGTAATAACAAATATAATGCAACAATATTTGTATTTGCAGTTGTATTTGTGCAATTTGAACTGTGTGCAACAGTGTGCGCACATTTTTGTGAATTTATACCCGAGCAATAACGTTGCATGCTGGGTATAATGCAATTGTTCATATAATGCTTGTTGTGAGATCTTGACAAAATACTATATTTGGTTACTTAAGAAGTTAAATGAATTTCCTCGGCTAAAAAACAGCCTTTTTTCAACAATTTTTTCTAATATAAAAAATGATATATTTTAACAGATTTTTTTATTATTACAAGCATGCACAATCAAGAAAGAAATTCTGAAATTTTTGGAAAAAAATATTTTAAACTCGGCCATTGCGGCGTTATTTTCTGTGACCTCTCGGAAAAAATATGCGCCGGATAACTCCTTACAGGATCAACTAAAGTAAAAAATACATATTCTAGTGAAAACCTTAACTTGGAACTAGGGCGAAGGAAAAAATCAAAACATGATTTTTGTTTTCGCGAAAAACGCGTTTAAAGAGGGCGCACCAGTTCCCAAGGCTGTATCTTCGAAACTATCACTTGGATCAACTTGAAAATTTTGGGTTTTAGAATTAAAAAAAAAACTGTAAACTTTAATTTTTATCGGCCAGTTTATACATATGTCAACTAAATACTATTGCTTCTGCAAAGGTTATAACTTTGCCTTAAACAGTAATCCATTCCAAATTTGGCGTAGGGGGTTTCTCAAATAAAAAAGGTATTCAACATAAGAATATGATTTAGATCTTTCGCTGTATGCTATAAATATCACATATCGGTGGTGGCGACAAATAAGATGTTTCTTGGGAAGAAAAGAATATTCAAAGTTTAAAATCAGTTTCTCATAAACTAAGGGACTAGTCCGTACATAGCTAAATCAATTCAGTTCGTCATGCCGATCATTTATATATGTATCCGACGTTCCCTTCTGGTTGTTGCATACTTCGTGACAAACTGAATGTACCCCATTTAGGGCATAAAAAGGAGTCGAACAGAACAAAATCTGAAGAGGATGGCGAGTTCCTATCCACTTCGAGCAATTTGAAGGTGTCGGCAACCGAGGTGTGAGTCGGATCTTTGTCGGGTCGGAAAAATATATTTTTTTCTTCGCCGAATATGATCATTTTTTCTGCAATACGCTGTCGAATCTGTCCAACAAGTCGAGACAGTAAAGCCCTCTAACATAGTAGACTTGCTTTATCCTTTTCCAAGAGGCCGATGTGTCAATCCTTGAAAACGGCGGCCAAACCATTGCATTCGATAGAAAAGGGTAGAACAAGTTCGAAACCGTTTTCTTCATTGCATGGTGGCTGTATGAAGTCAGATGTTTTAACTTTCCCCGCAACATATAGCGGGTAGAATTTGCCCACGATAAGGTATGCCAGTCGTAAGAGGCGATTAAAATCTAGTATGCACTATGTTTGTTATTTTGCTTAACTCGAAGTATCAATATAGTCTTACCAGAAATAGTGCTATAATACTCAGCTTGTACTGATCTAATATACTTTGAATGCGATTCCTTCTAATGAAAAGACACGTGAACTTCAAGCGACAAATGTCACCAGTCATTAAGTTTGATGCGTGCTCAACTGGTAAGAAAAGCTACAAGGTCTGAGGCCGGAGACTTAAATCTGGTACCACGTGGGGCCTTAGACACTATCGAAGGAAAAGGGTCACACCAAACAGCTCTTTGCTTCCACGGCGCAAATTCTCTAACATAGAAAATAATAAACGACCGTTATTGCTCTTTCTTCATTGAATTCTTTTGAGGATACACCTGCTTCTACAAGTGGCAATGCAGAATTATGAGTCCGATTTCGTTAAATCTTTGACAGCATAGAATAGGAGTGTGGACTAGAAAATAGTAAATTTGTGGCACCAACGGTGGGTCTAAATGCTTATTGAATCAAATTTCGCATCGTAATATGCTCTACATATCTCCTGAGTTCGTTTGTAGGTTTTTCCGAAAGAAGAAGTCAATGATTATTCAACAAAAATCATCAAACAATTATGAGTCAGAAGGAAGATTTTTCACCATTCCTAGGATACTGTCGTTGTAAGTCTAAAGCTTCTTCATCCGCATTTAATCACCTCACCCTTAAACTGTTATTTTAGAGCATCGAAAAAGCACTTTATTCCTATCAATCCAATCTCTCAGACTTAGAGAGATTTAAGTTTATATCTGTGTTGGACTTCGAAATTACTATTAGTAAGGAAAGCTAGGACCCTCAATTACCACAACAGCCTGTTCTACGTTACCGATATTGATCTGAATTTTCTCTGAGCAAGGCTTGTTATTCCGGTGATCCAACCCTCTTGGAATCGGTGCGTTTTGGGTTTCTTAGTCAAGGTAAACGACTCTAGCCGATTATTTAATTAGATGCGAGAGATATTTTGTACCATTCTGGCTTCTCACCTCAACCTCTACCAGCAATCTGCAAGGATCTTTTGTACCGTTAAAAAAATAGCTTCCGTTCGAACGTAGGCCACCTTAAATGTTTTCTTATATTTTACCAACTGCTTTGTGGTTGTTGCTTTTCGTTTTCGTCACTGATGACGCCGTAAGAAAATCCTATCGGCGATCTCATTGCGCTCTTAATATGTGTGCAACACGCAAACGCTCAATAAAATGCCTCCAACAATTGACGATTTTTCAATAGCATACTTTGTATGTTGGTTTTATTGCCGCTATTGTTTGTTTGTTGTTGCTGTTGTTTTAATGGTAGCAGCAGCCAATTCAACAAGTACAACACATGTACTCATCTGTTAGCTGTTAGTTGCAACCGTGCAACATGCGACTGCTGCAATCACTGCCACACAAATAGCATGTTGCAAGTCGGTCTCTTTATTTGACGAACACATACACATCGGCACACAGTCATACCGAAGTTGTGGCTCATTGTGCTGTTTGCACTTTACCGTCTGCCGGCTGCGTGCTTGGCAACCGTCTGCATCAGCGGCTACTGACTTTTTTCGTTAGCACCGCAACGAAATTCACTGCCACAAAATGTTGCCGAGCGTGGAAGCTACCAAACTGCCACTTGTTGGCTGCCGCCTCTATGTTTTTGTTGCATTTGTATTTGCCATACGTGTTTGTTTTCGTTTTTCGCGTTTCGGTTTTTTTAGCATTGTTGTTGTTTATGTGTTACAGCTGGTATGTGGCGAGTATCTTGCAATTAGATCTAAATTATAACTCCGCTGGTGCCGTAAAGAAATCATTGTCTTTCATGTTGCCACGCTGTTTCACTTTAATACTGCACCGTACCTGTATGTATGTATGTGTATGTGTCTCTGTGTATTGCCGTGCTGTGATTTTCTATGTTTGCTGTTGTTGTGGTTTGTTGTTCGCGCTAATTTGGCATTTTGTTGCACTTTTCATGCTGAGTACTTGCACCCAATGTTATCGCATGGGAATTATACACAGACATATAAGTGTATATATAATATATAAATATATGTATGTAGTTCCACATATAAACTTACACATATAAACTTACATATGTTGTATGTTTGTATGTGTATATATTTTATTTTCTTCTTGCTTTACTAGCTCACAAATCTCGAATTTTATTACCAAAATCAGTGTTCGGTTCGAAAATTTTTTATCGACAAATTTTGTTCAGCGATGAGGCTCATTTCTGGTTGAATGGCTACGTAAATAAGCAAAATTGCCGCATTTGGGGTGAAGAGCAACCAGAAGCCGTTCAAGAACTGCCCATGCATCCCGAAAAATGCACTGTTTGGTGTGGTTTGTACGCTGGTGGAATCATTGGACCGTATTTTTTCAAAGATGCTGTTGGACGCAACGTTACGGTGAATGGCGATCGCCATCGTTCGATGCTAACAAACTTTTTGTTGCCAAAATGGAAGAACTGAACTTGGTTGACATGTGGTTTCAACAAGATGGCGCTACATGCCACACAGCTCGCGATTCTATGGCCATTTTGAGGGAAAAACTTCGGACAAACAATTCATCTCAAGAAATGGACCCGTAAGTTGGCCACCAAGATCATGCGATTTAACGCCTTTAGACTATTTTTTTGTGGGGCTACGTCAAGTCTAAAGTCTACAGAAATAAGCCAGCAACTATTCCAGCTTTGGAAGACAACATTTCCGAAGAAATTCGGGCTATTCCGGCCGAAATGCTCGAAAAAGTTGCCCAAAATTGGACTTTCCGAATGGACCACCTAAGACGCAGCCGCGGTCAACATTTAAATGAAAATTATCTTCAAAAAGTAAATGTCATGAACCAATCTAACGTTTCAAATAAAGAACCGATGAGATTTTGCAAATTTTATGCGTTTTTTTTTTTAAAAAGTTATCAAGCTCTTAAAAAATCACCCTGTATGTATATAGTATATATGTATAAACATATGTATGTAGTTCCACATATAAACTTACATATGTTGTATGTTTGTATGTGTATATATTTTATTTTCTTCTTGCTTTACTAGCTCACAAATCTCGAATTTTCCACACGAGTCCAAAAACATGTCTGGTGCCGAAACGTTCAAAATGTGGGAAAAGGCCTTCGGTGATAAGTGTTTGTCACGTTTGTTCAAAGAGAGTCGAGAACGTGTTGACTACAAACCACGTCCAGGTCCAGGAAACAGATGACTAATCGGCCGAATATTACCCGAAGCTGAAAAAACCAAAGCCAGGGAAATACCTAAAGGTATAATCAGAGGTTCGGATTCAAAGCAGTTTTACATATACCATGCTGTATGGCACGTAGCGCCGACCTGCTGGAACCAAATGTTGTCCAAGTCTTCCTCTTCAATTTGCTTGAAGAAAAATTCGCTACGGTTCGCGATATTGGTCAGCATTGATGGTTACGGTTCCTTCTTCATTTTCGAAGAAAAATGGGCCGATGATTCCACCAGACCAAAATCCGCACCATACAGTGATTCGTGCTGGGTGCATTGGCTTCTCGACGATTACGTGCGGGTTTTCTGTGCCCCAAATGCGACAATTCTGCTTGTTAACGTAACCATCGAGGTGGAAATGAGCCTCGTCCGAAAAGATGATTTTTCGGTAAAATTGACCATCCTCGGTCAAACGATCTTCTGCCCAATCTGCGAACTGTAGACGGCTTTTTCTAGTGAATAGCGACCCATTTCGTAAATTTTAGACTTTTTACTGAATATCTGTCACTTTCCGAATGGTATTTGACGTTTCCAATGTCGAAATATAGATAATTCAAATTTAAATCGTTAGATGACGCACCCTATATTTAGCATATGGTAGTTGAGGTGGTATCGACCCGATTTTGTCTATTAAATATTATCATGCCATATACCTGCCTGGGTTTCATTAAGGTATCTTACATACAATCACCAATCAAATGGCGCAAAGTCAGACGGACAAGGACAGGACAAGTTTTCGTCCAATTTTATTACTGTTATGAGTAAAATACTTGTATGTTCTGTAATATTCAATGAGAAAACTAAAATATTGGCCGATATATCCAACACAAAGTCACCTGGAAGTTAGAAAATCTTTATATTAGATACATGGGGACTCAGGCTTGTATTAATCTGATTCAATCCATTTTTGATACACAGAATTACGAATGTCAGGAAAAGATTATGTCTGAATTTCAATTGAATGATATTTTCGCTCAAAAGTCAACTATAGACACTGGGGTCCACAAAGTCGGTACCTGGGAGCTTGACTGGTTTTAGCTGGATTTGAACAATATGTGGTCATATGATGGCACACTTTAACGGTATTATTAGTGAACAATTTCATCTTGTTATACTAATTGCTTCTTGCTTTGTGTACTGGAAACTGAACGAATCAAGTGATGTGTATAATTGTGTTATATGGGAAGTAAACGTGATTGTGGCTCGATTCCAGCCATTTTCACAACGTGACATACATATGTAGAAATATGAAAAGAATGCCACATATCAAATTTTGTTGAAATCGGTTGGTTGGAAGGACATCATTACAGAGGTCAAAAAGCAGAAAAACTTCCTTTACAATATTGTGACTGGTGACTCGTTCGACATGCTTTTGGACCGTGTAAAATGCTGTATTGAAGCAGAAGGAGACTATTTTGAATAAAATAAATTGAATTTGCCGAAAAAACCCATTTGTTATGTTTTTTTTAAGTCCTGTTTACTTTGGAAAACACCTCGTACATACATATATAAGATGAACGGAGTCGATTTAGTCGTGTTCATCTGTACGTACGCGAATTAATGCCTCTCAGTTTCGGAGTTGTCGCTTTGAAATTTTGCAGTTTGGAGTTTGTCGCTTTGTCAAAAAAGCTGCTCGTTTGTCGGAACCACCGATATCGTACCAATGTTTCATAAAGCTGCCATACAAATATTTTTTATTTTACAAGATATTTTTACTAAATGTAGAGTGCATTTTTCGATAAGGTAACGGTACAATATTCGAAGAAATTGTTCAGATCGGATCACTATATAAATCTTATTTAAGGTAAGGATCTATAAGAAATATATCTGTGAAGGGTATTGTAGTTTGTTTTTATACTCTTGCAACAAAGTTGCTAAGGAGAGTATTATAGTTTTGTTCACATAATGGTTGTTTGTAAGTCTTAAAACTAAAAGAGTCAGATATAGGGTTATATATGTATACCAAAGTGATCAGGGTGACGAGTAGAGTTGAAATCCGGCTGTCTGTCTGTCTGTCCGTCCGTCCGTCCGTGCAAGCTGTAACTTGAGTAAAAATTGAGATATCATTATGAAACTTGATACGCGTATTTCTTGGCTCCATAAGAAGGTTAAGTTCGAAGATGGGCAAAATCGTTCCACTGCCACGCCCACAAAATGGTGGAAACCGAAAACTTATAAAGTGTCATAACTAAGCCATAAATAAAAATATTAAAGTGAAATTTGGCACAAAGGATCACATTAGGGAGGGGTATATTTGGACGTAATTTTTTTGGAAAAGTGGGCGTGGCCCCGCTCCTACTATTTTTTGTATATATCTCGAAAACTACTATAGCTATATCAACCAAACTCTATAGAGTCGTTTACATCAGGCATTTCCAAATACAGTTAAAAAATTGAAGAAATCATAACCACGCCCACCTCCCATACAAAGGTTATGTTGAAAATCACTAAAAGTGCGTTAACCGACTAACAAAAAACGTGAGAAACACTAAATTTTAGGGAAGAAATGGCAGAAGGAAACTGCACCCAGACTTTTTTTTTAATTGAAAATGGGCGTGCCGTCGCCCACTGATCGACCAAAAACCATATCTCAGGAACTACTACACCGATTCCAATTAAATTCAGTATATAATATTTTCTTAACTCCCTGATGACATGTACGAAATATGGAAGAAATCGGTTCCCAACCACGCCTTCTTCCAATATAACGCTATTTTGAATTCCATCTGATGTCTTCTCTGTATAATACATATAACGGGTGATTTTTTTGAGGTTAGGATTTTCATGCATTAGTATTTGACAGATCACGTGGGATTTCAGACATGGTGTCAAAGAGAAAGATGCTCAGTATGCTTTGACATTTCATCATGAATAGACTTACTAACGAGCAACGCTTGCAAATCATTGAATTTATTACCAAAATCAGTGTTCGGTTCGAAATGTGTTTCGCGCGCGTGTTTTGTTCAGCGATGAGGCTCATTTCTGGTTGAATGGCTACGTAAATAAGCAAAATTGCCGCATTTGGGGTGAAGAGCAACCAGAAGCCGTTCAAGAACTGCCCATGCATCCCGAAAAATGCACTGTTTGGTGTGGTTTGTACGCTGGTGGAATCATTGGACCGTATGCTGTTGGACGCAACGTTACGGTGAATGGCGATCGCTATCGTTCGATGCTAACAAACTTTTTGTTGCCAAAAATGGAAGAACTGAACTTGGTTGACATGTGGTTTCAACAAGATGGCGCTACATGCCACACAGCTCGCGATTCTATGGCCATTTTGAGGGCAACAATTCATCTCAAGCCAGCAACTATTCCAGCTTTGGAAGACAACATTTCCGAAGAAATTCGGGCTATTCCGGCCGAAATGCTCGAAAAAGTTGCCCAAAATTGGACTTTCCGAATGGACCACCTAAGACGCAGCCGCGGTCAACATTTAAATGAAATTATCTTCAAAAAGTAAATGTCATGAACCAATCTAACGTTTCAAATAAAGAACCGATGAGATTTTGCAAATTTTATGCGTTTTTTTTTTTTTTAAAGTTATCAAGCTCTTAAAAAATCACCCTATATATACATTAGGAACCAATGATGATAGCGGAATAAAACTTTACACAAATACGTATTTGAGCTGAGGTATCCCTTGTGGAAAAATTGTCGTGATCGGGCTATAACTTTTCAAGGTCCCTGATATCGAATAGGAAGAACTCAGTGCCTAACCTAACCTAACCTAATTTTTCACCGAAAATATCGGTGAAAAAAAATATGTAAATGACGGATAACGAAATCTCGATTATCACTTTATCATGCGAGAGTATAAAATGTTCGGTGACACTCGAACTTAGCCCTTCCTTACTTGTTGTTTTTCTCTTTGTTGAGAAAGTAAAATACACTAATTCTCTCGTGTAAGCGTATCTAAGGCCATTTATTTGCATTTAAGCATTGGGTCATTCACTAATGTAAATCAGTTTTCCACACTTCTCACATTCCGGTCCATTCTAAACGATTTTACTTTAATTGCCTCAAGTGCATTTCAAGGTTAAATGCAATTTTATTACGACCACAGGCGCAAGTAGTAATTTATTTGCGAAATCGAGAGCATTAAATCAAATATAAGCAGACAATGACTCAGTCGAGAAATCGTTAAATCAAAACTATTAATTTGATTTTTTAATTAAATTTCATAAACTCGTATGCATGCCGCACACACGGGCCAATCTAATCAAGAAAACTACATTCCTGGGGGTCAATAGCCGAAAACAACATTTCGCTTTTATGCACAAGTAAAATTAATGCCTTTTTGTTTTGGACTTTTATGCGAAAAACACTTGTAGTTTTGGAAAATGCACTGAAAAAGCGCCGAACAATGGCAATTGCTGGCAGTTGCTGCCACCTCAACCGCCCGAACGAAAGCCCCCACCAACAACAACGAGTAAACGAGCAAAATAACAATTATAATAACAACAGCGCAGATAATAAAAGTGGCAAGAAATATTTCTGTTGCCATAAATTTATTAAGATACCTCACGGCAATGCAACGGGGGCGAAACAAACAGACGGACAGACAGACAATCGCTGCACACCAACAATAACCGCACGCTGCACGAGCGCGAATTTTGAATAAAAATCGCATTATTAGACAAAGGGGAAAACAACTGCAACGACAAAAAAAAAAATAAATAAAAAGTATAAAAAAATAGAAAATAAATTTGATATAAAATTGAAATCAAACTATTAATTAAGAAATTCCAGCAAATGCATTGCCGACAGACAGTGGCACCAGAATGTGTTTTAAGCTCTGCAAATAGATTTTCATGAAACGCTTTTTTATCAGCATTTATTCCCCAACCGCAATCTTAAAAGCTTAGCTCCAAATGTATTCCATTATCCGAATATCTATACAGAATATCCGTTGATGCGGATAAAATCTGGATAACGATAATATTTGGTTAATATAACTTCGAAAAATTATCCTGATATCCGGGCTTACGAGGTTTCGGTTTACTTTCGAATAATATTTTTCAGATATGGAAAAAGGAATAAAATGTCATGCCTTGTGATTCATAATATTTATTTCTGATATTCGCATAGCTAGATATTATAATGGTTTCTCGAATACTTGCTTTATCGTTTAGGTCTCCGGAAGTTGAAATTTTCGGTTTAGTTATTTGAATGACAGCTATATGCTATAGTGGAGAAATCTGAATAATATGTTCAAAGTTTGTAGCATTATCCTATGCAATAATCCATTCTATCTATGAGCATACTCTTGTAGAACCCGTATAGGTGATCTAGCGGCTGATGCCTAGAGCACACTGAAGGGAACACTTCTCCAGCCCGCTGAATGGCGGTGAAAGCACAACAGCAGCAGATGGTGAACCCGATTTTCCAATCGATGAAGCATACGTTCCATTGCCCGATAATGATGAAACTCAAATAGCAATTACCCGTCTGAAGAACAACAAAGCGGCGGGGGCCAATATATTGCCGACCGAGCTATTTAAAAAAGGCGACGAAGAACTGTTAAGAAGCATCATCTTCTTTGTAGAATATAGTCGGACGTCAGCATGCCCAAAGATTGGAATTTAAGTGTGTTCTGTCCAATCCACAAAAAAGAAGACCCCACAATCTGCGCCATCTAACGTGGGATAAGCCTCCTCAACATCGCATATAAGGTTCTATCGAGAGTATTGTGTAAAACATTAAAGCCCACCGTCCATAAACTTATTGAACCTTATAAGTGTGGCTTTAGGCCTGGCATGTCAACAACTAATCAGATATTCACCATGCTCCAAATCTTGGAAAAGACCCGTGAAAAGAGGATCGATACACACGACTTCTTCATGTTGACAGCCATAACTTCGAGTCTCAAAACCTAACGCAGAATAACTGTTGCGAACAGGTGACTGAGGAGGCAATTGAGAAGTAAAGTTATCTCTCAACGAATAAAGACCCATTATACTACTTACTCGACATCCTTGTCATGCTGATGAGTCGAAGGAACGAGTTTTAGAAAGAAAGGTTCTGTAGAAGATTTATGGTCCTTTCCGCTTTGGCAACGCCGAATATCGCAGTCGATGGAAAGATGAGCTGTACGAGATATATGACGATATTGACATATTTCAGCGACTTAAGAGGTAGCGGGTACTATGGCGAGGTCATGTCGTCCGAACGGATGAAAACACTCCAGTTCTGCAAGTATTCGACGCAGTACCCGCCGGCGAAAAGGGAGAGTGACTGGCGCTCTCTTGTAAACTCAGCTAAAACCGTGTAAGCGGTATCTACGCCAATAAAGAAAAGGGAGAGGTCACTGAATATAGAATATTCGGGTAGAAAGTTTCCTTGACATCGTTTGCGTTAACCTTTTTGATGCATTGTCAAGAGGTTAGAAACACTATGATAGTTTACTGTTTCGTCGGATTAGTCTCAATTTCTTCGCGTTAATATGTTATCTTATAGTTGTGGCTGTAAAATAGTGTTATGCACCGATGCCTTATGCTAGGCCCCCGGCGTACTTTGATTATCCGAGAATCTAAAAGCTGTAACTTGTTCAAAATATAAGTCTTAAATCTGAAGAGAATTCAATAAAAGTAATGGCCAGAACTGAAGTTAAATTCAAATTCAATAGTTCACCTATTACATCTCTGGATCTCCAATTCTATTGGATAATATCTTCGTGCTCAAAATTTAGAACTCCCGTTCCAATGCTTCAACATGCCTGAAATAAAATTAGAGAAAGCGCTACCTAATCAGATTGAATGTTCTGTTCTTCGAATCACTCCCACCAGTAGTTGATTGATAAGAGCTCCTTGGGTCTCTGCCGCTCACAATCAGCATGTAATTGTTTAATTATGTTTAGTGGTTTCTCTTTAAGTTTAGTTAGTCAAAAAGCAATTCGCCCTTTCTATGTTTCAAGGAGTGGAATAGTTAGATATTACATAATACGACAGTTACATTCAAACTAAGTGAGCTGCTAAAGAAACACATAGTGACCCACTGTGCATCGAGATGTATAACAGACATAATAAACACACGTGTCTATGTATTTGTAACTGTATTTTAAATTGCAAATACAAACTGCAGCAGCGAGTATAACTTGAAGCAGAAAGCAAGCCCATTTTTTGGTTTGGGTGGCAACATTTGCAAATATAATTTGTTTATGAATCGATTACTTATGATCTGGGTTCAGCTGGCTGCCTTGGTAGAACAATTGAAAAAATTAACTTCACGTAAGCAAATCTGTTATCCAACAAATTACTAATGTGCTCTCGATCAGTGAAAATGTTTAATGTGATGATATTTGCAATTCGAATAGGAAACGAGTATACAGACTGGTGTGTAATATTATTGTTTATAGAGCTCGCCTCTAGCTAATTCACTTTTCACTATTTTTTATTACTATTGAACCTACTATGGAAAGCTGCATGGATATATGGAATAATAATAATCTACAAAGAATTAAAAAAAAAAACACAGATAAATCCATCTATATAAAATATGAAAACTAAAAGCTTGGTTATCACAAATTTAATAGACATTTTTGTAAAACTACGAATAATTTAAGTGAAGGCTATGTTGTACCAAGGAGAGCTGAAATAATAAAATAAACGACGGAACGCAAATAGTTTTGAAGAATGTTGTCAACTTTCGCCTATCTTCTAAATCTATTCCAAGGAGTTTGATCTCAGGCGACTTTTCAAGCTTTCGGAATACTGCAGGCGGAAGTTGGTTAGAAAAACGGTTGAGATAGTTAACAATATAGGAAAAAACAAAAAGAATAAATAATCTGGCGGCAATTGGGCAATTAAGCGTGCAGAAAGAAGATAGACCGGATACATATATGCTGGCCTTCAGATCTAAAAGAATTCCTGGAAATGAAATACCTGATAAAATTGACAAAAGTACCATCCATTTGGCTACTGAACTAGTACAGGAAATTCGAAAGTCACTGAAAACGTTATAAAATGAAAATTCCGAATGGGGCTGACAGACTGATGTACATACTAGTATGACGTAATAGCCGGCCAAAATATTCTCACCTTACCTACATATAGTCTTTTACATTAAAAACTGTCTTAACTTCGTAAGGAATATACCGCCTTCTTGGACCTTTTGGATGAATCTAACCTTACCTAGGCGCTGAATTCATTTAAACCGTTGAAGATACCTGATAGCATCATACCGGTGCAACAGCAGGTGTTGTGCAGCTGGCTGGACCCCATCTACATGAACTGCGTAGATTAAGTCATGTTCGAGACTGATTAAGATTTCGTTTATACCGAATCCCGGAAAGAGCTCTGACATCCGTACTAGGGGTTGCATGCCCTTTAGTTCATACTCGTTTCTGTTGAAAACGTTGGAAAAACTCATGGATTTGTACGTTAGGAGAAAAATAAACTGTGAAGAGCACAGCATGCAATATCAAAACCAGGTCGACAATACTTTGCAGGATGTAATGCCAAAGCTGGAGGGAGCCCTAATGCAGAAGAAATTTTCTTTAGGTACCTTTCTTGAGATCGGACGGCTCTTCAATAATGTGCTGCCAAAGGCAGTGGTTAAAGCTCTCGAAAAGTTTGAGGTGGTGTTGAACTCAAGTATCTCATATTTAGACTTCTTTGCAACATAACGGTCCAAGCGGAGTGAGGTATTTTCCCACTGCTTGGGATCTAGGTGGTTAACGACCTAGCTTACGGTTTAAAACCTTCGCTTTGACTTTGTTCTTATGATTAAAATAAAACTTCGAAGTTTACGTCGTAAACTTCTTGATAAGGTATGTCTTAGACTGCTATAGAGGTGGTATAGGGTTGAAGTAGGAACTGTTGTCAATCCAATAATGTTCTATGGTGTATTCGTCTGATGTACATCCGAAATGTACATTGCCGTCTGATGTTAGAACGCTGCCAACAAAGGGGCTCTCAAACTGGGCACATGAAGTGGTCCAAACAAGAATGCAACGAAATTTGATACATTCAACTGCCTTCCTGAATACATGTATCACTGCACTTCTCAGCTCAGATACCGACGAGATTAATGTGGATGTGGAAGAGTCGTTGGAGATGAGGCGCAGTGAGCTGTCTTGCAGTTGGGTCGGAGTTAGGAGGGAAGGTTGAAGGGTTAGTTTTCTGTAAAGAGCTTTCCGTCAATATCAGCTTCAGGCTACTGCAGCACTGTTTTTCAGGCAGAAGTGGCTGCTATTAAAGTGCCGACAGCCATGCTACTACGAAGTGCAGCTTCATACGGGGAAGTGCGCATTCAGTCCGAAAACAGAGCAGAGCTCATTAGCGAATTTGTGATAGGCTCAAAGCGCTTTGTCGATTTGTAAGGGTCTTATGATCCATTAGGTAAGAGATTTTAGGCATCACAACGGATTGGCGTCCTAAGCTATCAAAGTGTGATCACCGTTGGGATCGCCCTGTTAACCTAACTTTAACCTCTTAACCTAACCTTAACTTAACCTCACATAATTGGAATACTATTTTATAAATAACGGGAGATTTCACAAAAAAATCTCAACGGATATTTATCCACGCAACCACGGCTCTCAAAGCCAAAGAGTGGAGTTTCTCTCAGTATTTACGTGGCTATATTTCCACCAACAACACACAATTACTCAGCGCATATATAAGGGCCTTAAATATTTAACAAAAGTCAAGCATACAACAACAATAGCAACAACAGTGCGCAAGCATTAAATACGTAAATCGGATTTATTGTTGCTGAATCATCAAAGCGCAACTGCTGTTGTTGGCTGCTCTCTTTTCGACTTTTTGCGTGGATTTTGTTGTTCTACATATTGCATTTGTACGTATGTATTTAGCATATATGTATATGTATGTGTGTGTGCACATTTATGTTCCTGCACTGTCGCTGTTTTATTATGCAAACGCCATGAACGCCGCGGCGCTGCGCCGCTGATTTGATTGCCAACATTCGCCGTTGCACTCGATTTGGTGCGGCCCAGTCTGCCACAGGCCAGACTTGATTTGGCCATGTTAATTAGCAGTTGCAATCGCTGCAATTGTTGGCCGTAAACTTAATATGCAACCAACTATGTAATTCACGGCACAAATGGCCGGCCGATCGGCGAACGGCAAGCGGACGGGGGACGGACAGGCGAATGAGTGAATGAATAACTGAATCACTGAATGAATGAATGGGCGGTTGCATGCGAGCGGGTATAACTGTGCCTTTGTCTCTGAATATCTGTGTGTGCGTGTGTGTGTGTGTGTGGCACTGCCGAGAGACTTGTTGTCTAGCTGTTTGTCTATGCAAATTCACCTACTGCCGGCTCGTCTACATCTCGGCCCGCCTGTCAGCTGGTCGCTAGTTGGCGTCTATGCTCGGGTCACACCGCTCGCTACTTGTTGTTGCATTTAATGATATACACTTTGGCTATTGGAGCAACAATTATCACCAACACATGTGCGGCGAGTCAGTGAACCGCAGTTGTGTGTAAAATATATTCCGTTTGTTCGTCCGAAATCATAATTATGCCAGAGCCATTCACCCAATCACTTTATTGTCACATTCGCTGGCTGACAGTGCTTTTGAACTTTGACCCCTTTTTCAGTGATTTGCATAAAATATCGAAAGACCGAAAGACCCGTTTATGGTGCACATGTTGATGCATCATTGATAAATTGCTCGATTGCTCATTCGGTTAGCTGTAAACGGAAATCACATGAATTTTGTTGCCAACAATTTGAAATTATTTGCATCTCGTGTGATTTATTGCTGGCACATAACGTTGCAATGAAGCTTTCGCGCTCAAATACATACATACATTAGGGTGATGTGTTGGATTATGGAAAATTATTCAGTAAATTTCCGAAAGCTCAAGCGTCAAGGATGAGACTGGAGTAAGGAAAAACAACAACGAATTAATTATTTCATCTAATATCCACAATCAATACTACTACAGTCAAGAACGTCAAATATTTATTTTTACCTCGAGAATATTATCTTTTTATTCGAGCAATATTTAGGGCGGCTCATTTATTGGTCGGAGTCTGCAATTCAATAATAAATTTTTATGTCTTATGTATGTAATTTGACTAATTGTAACAGTTATTCAGAATTAAAAAAAAAAAAATCTGATATAAAATTACTCTTCCGTCATTTAAGAGTCACCCTCATGTATATTTATATATGTATATAGTTTTTCGTATGCATTTATTTGGTTAAAAACTGCGAAATTAAGTATACTCGTACCTTTTCCTAATTTGAAATTTTGGCATTTAATTGGCAATAGTAGGTACTATATAGAGTATTTCTATCAAAGACTACAAATGAATTCTACAAATTTAATTATGCGTTAAAATAAATTGAGACTAATTCTCATTAAAGTACCTTACTTAGCAATTTTTAATAGTAATAGCACTTGCTTTCCTACATTGCATCGAAAAAATTGTATAAGGGTTGCCACCTGTTCCAAAATATGTATTTAATAAAATTAATGGGATAAATTAATTATTGCTTTGTGAATATCAAGTTTTGGATGCCAACGAGATTTTATGTTAAAAATATTTTTAAAAGTGGTTGCCACCTTTTTACATTTTGTTTTTAAATAAGTACATAGCATTTACAAAACGCAAAAATTAAACAGTTTTGAGACTCAGTTCTCTGAGAAATATATCTTTTTAATTTTTGAGAGTTGCCACCTTTTTATTTTTTTTTTAATTCTATACGTACTTGTAATATAAATAAAATGCAAGAACTAAACCGGTTTAAGCCTTTTTTATATGAAAAATATTTATTTCGAATAAAGGTTGCCACCTTGTTGATATAAGTATATTTGGTATATATTCTGTATTAAAACATTGGTAGCAATTGAAATATATTTGAGAAATCAGTTCTGAATATTGAAATATTTTGTACAGAAGCATCACATATCAGGGTAGAGCACAATGCAGGTATTGAAATGAAAAGTGGCAGCACTACATTTGTAGACAAATATATTTATGCCGACATTATAAGATCCAAAAAGAAACAGCGGGGACTTTACCAAGAATATCCTGTCTGTTTATACGCGAACTATTCCTTCAGTTGCTGAGATACCGACTGGAAATTTTGTATACGTTTTTTTCTCTCCAAGAAGCTATTCATCTGCCAAACAAGACAGATAAATGCACTTATAAAGCATCACCTGGCTTCGCTACAACAGAATTTGACGGTTTCTTCTTTTTTTATAAATCGAATGGATTTTTTTTAGGATTTTTAAGGTTCTCCAGCCTTGAAATCCAACGCCGAATCATTTTTGTCAACAGGTACTACTTTGGACTGAGTAGACAATTGAAAAGTAATGTCCTCTGTCGATGAACATAGACCAAACTCTACAAGTTCTTCATCATTCCATTCTGCTTTATGGTGCGGAGGCATCATCTGATGAATCGGACGTAAGAGTGTTCGAAAGAAACGTTTTGTGGAAGATTTATGGTCCATTGCCAATTAACATCGGCGAGTACCGCAGTTGACATAATTCAGCGAATGAAGAAACCGCAGTTCGCAGGCTAGATTATGTTGTCCTGATGGAAAAGAACACTTCAGCTTTGAAGGTTTTCGATTCAGTATCTGACGGTGGAAGAAGAAAACCTCCGTTCCGTTGTATAGATCAGGTGGAGAAGGACCTGACTGCACTTGTTATTTCGAAGTGGCGCCAAATAGCGAAAATAAGAAACGACGGGTGACCTGTTGTTAACTCGACTTTTCTGAAATCATATGAATACGAGTAGAACTCCTTCATTCGAACTATAAGTCAGCAAAGCGCAACAGAAATTTGGCCCGCGGCTTAATTTCTATTCCCACCAGTTCGGTAGGATATCTGAAAGTGTGAGCTCTCAAGTCAAGCCTTGATCTTCCAAATGCGGGACTATTAAGAAGGACTTTCTGGAAAGTTACTATCTTGTCTTCTTCCAGACAGCTTCTACAGCTTGGACGCCGCTAGGGCCTCTTCCACAATTAGGAATAGGCTGGCCTCACTGAGGGGCAAAGAGCTCACTGAATACTTTATAACTGGTCTTGGGTACATATATTTTTCTTAAGAACAAAAATTGAATAAGTCAATTGGGATCATATTAAAGAAGAGATGACCAATCTTATTCCTAGTTGTATGGCATAAGTTTTTCCTAGAAAAATCCAAAGCATGGCAAAAGAGATTCTGCGTCAATTGCCGATCTTATGAGATAAACTTCAAGGACTACCATATATTAAAAAGTTCGGTACTGATGACAATACTCAGTTAGTAGGGTTTCATGGCAGCCGAGATGCTTGTTCTACAAACTAAGATCGATTGACCTTTCCTTGAATATTCTTTCGTACTCAAACTCTCCAGAGGTATTCCACAGTTCGACGGCCTTTGGAGCAGACAGAAGTACCCTTAGGTTTAGACAGCCGTTGATTTTCTTGTGAAAGAATAATAAATCGAATTCCCTGAACTCCGAAAAGTGTTGGCTATTAAGTACGATATTCTAAAATTAAATTGAAAAACAAAATATAAATAAATAGAAACATTGCTGCATTTTACGCATTTTAATTAACCATAAAAATTGGCGTTATTATTTTTAGTAAAATAATTTAATTTTGCACTCAGTCGAAACAATTTTAACACAGAAATTTTTACTCGATGCATTCCAAACACTTTCTACATGTTTGTTGCCGCTTTTGGCACTATTCAGTGTCTACAAGTGTTTTCGTACGAATCGTGCTGAATAAATATTTAATATCGAAATTTCGATTTCAGTTTTCATTTTTCAGAATGTGGACAAGCATGCCAAATGGTTGCATGATTCGTAGTCTATGTATGTATGTATGTGGATTTATAAATATGTTTATATGAACATTTTTTGTTTTGTAGTTTTTGATCTCTACAGCTTCCTCCCCTCACTAGTTCCATCTATTTATTCATGAATGAAATTCGCTTCGTGCGATGCATCACCATATTAGTACTTCCTCCTGTCAGAATTCATCAACACTTTTAGGCATTTACTTGTCAAACTGCATGTGAAATCTATATTATTAGTAAATATTATATTTTGATTTCTAAAATATTGAACTTGCACTAGTCCCGTGATTTATGGTTGTATAACACAAATTAAGTTGGTTATTTCGACATCATTCTGGGAAAAGAAAATTAAGTGTGTTGTTAAGAATTTTGCTTCAGAATTATTTAATTAAGTCATGAGATCTTAGCCATTCGTCATCGTTAAACTGCTGAGAGTGATTTAAAGTTTTTGAAATTATACATGTAATACGAGGGCTGCATTTTCGGGATTATTGCTATTCAGAACATTCTTCAAGAAGGTCGGAGTCTATAGTGGAATCGCAGGTAATTGAAAAGCTGAAGAGCTAGCAAGGAAAGGCTCCCGTATCCCATTGTGTTTTGTTGTTGTACTACTAAATATATGGGCTTCGTGGTAGCGTGGCCAGCGCTGGGCCAACATCGGTATTTGCGTAGTCGCAAAAGCCTTCTGTGCCAAGATTGATCGCAGGAGATCTAGTAATCTCTTTGCTCTCAGTAAGGCTAGCCTATCCGTAGTTGTAGGGCTTTTAAGAGGTCATTGCCCTTTTAGCGTACATGCTTTAAGGTTAGGAACCTTACCAGACGTCGTCTGCAGAAGCTGTTTGGAAGAAGATGAGGCAGAAACAACTCAACACACCTGAAGTTCGAAAATGTTTATATTAGGTACAATATATTTGATAAGCCGATATTTTCAGTGAAAGGTCGTTTATAGGTACTGAAGTTTCCATATTCTGTATCTGGGGGGATTGAGAATTTATAGTCCGCGTTCGAGCATTTTTGGTTGAGAGATGGTCCATTGTCCATTGTACAACTATTATAATCTATGCTATACAACTCTTTTAACAGTTCAGAAGTGAAATTCAACTCGACTCGTCCTCCATTTTTTTTAATCTTCTCTTTCAAATATTGGCCGCGGCTACTTCTCAAATGATCCATCTGTTGAGTTCAATACTCGATGACACGTTCGAGCATTTGGGCTGGTAACTTGTGAATGACACGCATGATATTTTGTTCCAAGATCTAAATCGAATCGGGATTGTCCGCATAGAATTTAAACTTTACACCGGAAAAAGTCTAACATAAGCCTAAAAAGTGAAATAATCTTCTCATCGAAATGTTCACTCAATAAATACATTGATTGAAGCGATGTGTGGGAGGTAGCGCCGTCTTGTTAAAATGAAATGTCGCCGAGGTCACGAGCTTCAATCTCCGGTATCAAATAGTCGATTATCATGGTGCGATACATTTTTGAAAAAATATAGACCGATGATTCCACCGCCTCACAAACTCCACCAACCGGTGCTTTTCTGGATAAATGGCATCTCTTGAATCTTTTCAGGTTATTCTTCGTTCGAATGCGGAAATTTTGCTTATTTACATACCCATTACAGAAATGGGTCCCATCGCTGAACAAATTTTGGCTCGAGAGCGTCGGACCTTCTTAAAACTTTTCAAGAGCCCATGTCGCTTGGGAAGCTCGAGCGTCTTCAGTTTTTGTCAATCTGTATTTTATACGCTTTCAATTTAAGATCTCGATGTAAAATGCTATAAGTCGTTCCATACGTCTGTTCCAGCTGCTGTGAACGGTGCCGTATTGACTTTCCACGGTGTTCGTGTACACTTTCAGCTACGGCTGCTATGTTTTCTTCACTGCGTGCCGGACGTTGTCTATTTTAATACTATCCAGTAATGAATGCTGGGTCTCAAGATGGATGATGGTGTTGCGAATAGCTTGACACCACTCACGCGAGATCTGTCAAAAAAGGCTGTTGAATAATTACCTCACTTGGATCACATGTTATAATATGTGTAAAACTTATTCGATATTTGGGATATTAACATACAAATTGTGCCTTTGGGAACCATATATGGATCTATGGGATCTCTCCTAAACAAACAAAATCTTTGTTGCAAGGAAAGATGCGACAACATTTGAAAATCGCATAAACGGTATAAAAACGACCTCATGTAAAGTGAAAATATGTGGAAAACTTTAATTGGAAGCAGATCTTAAGAGCTTTTAAAAACAGATCCTTTGCCATATCAAAAATCTTTCCTCATATTTCATTGTACTCAACAGCATTACTATGTGTCCTTAGCAGTAAAGGCCGTATCCAAAAATCGTGTATATCGTGATATTACTTACCGTTCGATTCCGTGAAAGCACTTTTGCATATTAAAATACATATAGTACGTGAAATAACAAGCGGATTTTCGGCTTTCGGGGACAAAAACTCATCATGTTGAGACAAAGCATAAGATTCTTCAGAATAACATCTTTGATATCGTATAACCAAATCCTTGATATATTTGCGTAATTTATATGGAAATAAATTTTGCTATTAGGATGACTAGCTTAACGCTTTATAATTTTGATGAAAGACTCTTAAATAAACAGGAACAGGACTATATTATTTCTTGATTACAAACGATTTAAAATTTGATACTCGGAAACTTGAAAAGCAAAGTCAAACCTTAATGTGCGTTTTACCATAAAAACAATTAGAAGTTTGGAGAGGAATACATATAACTTTTAAACCCTCCAAATATTGGATTCCATCAAGCCAAAATGCCACATGGTTGTTGAAGAACCTCGATCGAAAACGTGAAAGCCTAAAAATCTTTTGTCCTAAACATCTGGCTACTTACCAAGTTAGACCGTACGCCAGCATTGACGCAAACGGATGTGTTTCTAGTGCGTGACGGAAGTTGGCGGACGGACACCTAATGAATAGACAACTTATTGAGTAAACTAAATTGGCTTACGCACCTGTCTGCACCTAATTCATGTTAATTAACCATATTCGAATGTTTGTTTCAAATGAAGAAGCGACATTCTAAAGATTCTTTTGTCATTTACACACTCAAATAGGCACTATTGCGTGTTTGTACATGTATGCTCTGTAATATCTGCGTTTAGACAAAGCAAACTCTTTATGAACCGAATATTTTGACAGGCAATTGAATATATTATAATTATGTGCCTGAACATATATGTAAGATTATGTATACAATATACGCACTTGTGACGATGGTGAGGTTGCTGAGAGCACGTGCCTGCTGTTGACATTTGACGTGAGAAACACAGAGCACACATTCGTTCTTACTATATATACATTATATGTATGCCATATAATATCATATTAGTATGCTTAATTAGTTCATTGAGTAAAACTTATGACATGCCAAAATAATAGTGAATGGTGAAATGTACGTGATTGCCCTTCGAAGATCAGTTGAGCATGGCAATTACGAGATGAGGAACTGATGACTGGATTCTCATGTAGGGAGATGGCGGCATGTTGTAGCAAATTTTTTTATATACAAATTTCGAGTCACATTTCCTCCGGGGTAAACAAAATAACCTACTGAATCGTCTTCAACAAAATTTAGCTCATCCTGCCCTGTTTGTTCTAACTTAAAAGATAGGCTACTTTATATCTCAATTATGTAGGAACTCAAAATAATTCATATGTGAAAAGTATATACTTTTAATTATAATCATGTGTAAACCTAATAAATATTATAATAATTTTGAGTAAAATGCCAAGCCCCAATAAAAAACCAAACCCCAACAATCACTCGAAGCATTACACAGAACAAAGTAAGATGAACTTTTCCGCCAAGTTTAATGAAAAAATGGTCCTGTTCCAGAAGGTCACAGGTTGGTTTAACTTTCTCCATATATAAGCAATAACGCGCCGAATATTATCTTCCAAGAAGTCAGTCGTCTCGGGCTTATCTGCATAGATAAGTGCCTTCAAATAACCTCACAACAAATAATCGTCCAGCGGTGTGAAATCGCACGTTCTTGGAGACCACGATGATAGTGCCCTCATCAAGAGTTTCATTCAGCTCTGAGTAGCTCTATCTTGAAGAAAGCAAAGTCGTCCACATAAGCATTCTCCAATTCAAGCATTAAAAATCATTATTCATGCCCGGCTTCATTTTTGAGGAAATATGGACCTAAGATTCACTCTGCCCATCATCGCTTAAGAAAATTCTTGCTCCAGTTGGATTTTGTTAGCCCACAAAGCAAGATCCTTCCGCAAAATCTTCCATTAAATAAGTGCGCGCGATGGCGGATGAACTCATTCGGGTCTTCTTCGATACGCTGTTCCACAGCAAAAATAGCTCCTTCGATGTGCAGCATACGGCATTAGCGTGGTGCGAAGCTGAATATTGAGCGCAGCACGTAATTCGTCGCTCAAAACGAACTAATATTTTGGTAACATTTGCAATCGTTGTTTCAGAGTAAGTGTGTTCATTATGAAATGGCAAATCATACTGAGCAAAAAGCAAATAACAGCTGTAAAAAAGACCAACTCCGAAAAAAGTATTGCCTCATTGAGAACCACCGTTATTAAGCTGGTTTGGTAGTATTTCATACTCTCTGCTAAAACCGATGAATATCGTAACAATACTCCACGATTACTCTCCTCAATGAGGCCATTACTTATAAAAGATAGAACTGCGACAGTTTCGGCCCACTGCTGTTCGAACTGTTTCCTCAAATATTCCACAAATTTTGCTCAAGGAAGAAAACCGAAAATGAATATTCCCTCATAAAGTAGTGTAGAGCAGTCAACTCTCGTTGAGGTCTATCTCAGTTCCATCTATACCAATATATTACATACCCACAATTTTGTTGGATTGGATTTATTGTATTTGGAGATGAAAAGGCGAAATATTGTACGACCGTTAGCTAGTAATACCGGATGGATTCATTGCATCTCCGAGTTATAAAGTTAAATTAATAAGTGCCAATCAGTTTACGAGTATTTCTCACAATTTACTCTAGGGAAAGACTGACAATTGTTCAATCATTAATGTATCGGGGTTTTCAATAAAAGCGCTACAAAAGTACATTCGATGTCATTATCTGTGAAACTCGATTTCGTTTGCATGAAAAGTCTAGACGCTGAATCTAATTTTCGACAGTTTTCAAGCATAAATCGGCCGATACTGTTGCAATGTCACGTTCAATATTCATACGAAGCTTATTGCATAGACCATAGTCTTGACGTAGCCCCACAGAAAATAGTCTAACGGCGTCAAATCGCACGACCGAGGCGATCAATTGACTGGGCCATTTCGTGAGATCACACGTTCACCAAACTTGGTTTTCAATAAATCGATTGTGATATTTGCTGTGTGGCTTGTGGCGCCGTCCGGTTGGAACCACATATTGTCCAAGTCTATATCATTCAATTCGGACCAAAAATATTCGCTTATCATTGAGCGGTAGAGCGATTTCCATTCACAGTAACGTGCCCATCTTGATCATCACGAAAGAAGTACGGCCCAGTGACGTCCCTGTCCATAAGCCGCACCAAAACGTTATTTTTTTCAAGGTGCAAGGTGACTCATGGAGTATGTGTGTAATGCTGCCTGACCAATAAAGCATATTTTGCTTATTGACGAAGCCATTCAGCCAGAAATGAGCCTCATCGCTGAAGAAGACTTTTCGTTGAATATCCGGATCATTTTCAAGTTGTTGCTCAGCTCTGGCGGTCAAATGGCTTCAGTTCTTGATCTCAATTTGATCTTATAAAAATATAGGCCAAGATCTTTTCGCGAAATTCTCCACCACAACGTCACAGAGATACCTAACGCATGAGAAAGACGTGTGAGGGACTGATTTGCGACTTCCTCAATTGATGCGCTAGCGGCAGCAATATTCTCGACACTACGGGCACTTCTTTGTCTCACTGGCACGGGAACATTTTGTACTGTGGTTGTGGATTCAATTTATTGCACCAGACGCTCAGTTGTTGATCTAACAGGACAATCATAAATTTGATGTAGCGCTCTTAAGGTTGAAGCCACTGACTCAGAATTTCGGTGGTAAATTTTAATAAAATCGACTCATTGCTGGATCATATACGAGTATATTTCCATGACGAAATGACAAATCTTACTGAACAGAAATGCCAAAAGAAAAACAAATTTTGGAGCGTCCCTATTGAAAACCCTGTTATATGCTGTGTGGAAATGTCGATACTCAACTGCCTCCGAGCGACCGACGGGTTTGATGATTCCTTTTTGCCCTCAAAAGGAATTAGAATGGCTATCATAGTGATCACTAGAAGATACATTTTAAACTCACGAACATTGGATTGACAGTCCCTGCTCAGCGGTATTCCACGGATCTTAGATCATGAATCGTAATCGCATTCAGAAGCTCGGAAATTTTTTCTTAAATGAAGGAAAATGCCGTAATTACCGTACATTAGCACCTTCGACGTCGCCCCAACTGTGAGTAGTCAACAATTCACCGTTAATCACAAAGCGCTGATTGCCACTTGTCATGAGTCGTGAGTCGGCGCTTAAGTGTCTGGCACACAACATTCGATACATCATCTAAGCGGTCGGCAAAATGTAACAAAAACAACAACAACAATAATAACAAAAACAACAGCAGCAATAACAACAAGCTTATTAAAAGGTTCATAAACAAAACAAAATAATGCGACATGCCAACGAAACACACACATACACACACTTATGTATGTGCTTGGCCACATAGCATAGCAAAGCATAGCATGGCCGAGCACGGCATAGACGACGTATGAGCATACAAAGCGATTACATGCATATCGGATATCAAATAAAATGGATGACCAAACAAAACCGATTACTTATTAACTGTAAACATCAAAGCAGCAAGAGCGATCACGATTGCGGCCTTCCACACACACACACACACACACGCTGAGGAATATACTCTGAGTGCTGCAGTTGCACAGTAGTTGCGGCGATTATAACTGTTTAGTAGCAAATACGCTGGAAAATGCCGGCAATTATTCTATGAAGAAGCAAATAAAAGCGAAAACTGTTTTCAACAAGCGCAACAATAACAACAACAAAACTTAAAAAAAACCGTCTGCCCAGAGAATTAACCGCTTTCATGCAGGCCAACAACAACAAACATAGTCTACAACCCTGAACTTTAGCAAGCGGTCAGCCAGTCGCACACACACACACATATACAGTCTTACAAATGCACACACTCACACACATATACATTTAAGCATATGTAAAGTCGCCCCAGCCATGCTGACCTTTGACTTTGACTTTGCTGTGCGCCATTTCCGCTTGGCCATCACTTGTCGGCATTTAACTCATTCGCCGTTCATTTGCTCGGCGGCAATTTCAGTCGCCAAAACGCGTCAACCATATCCAATGTCGAACGCTTCCGCTGCAATTGTTTAATCCCCAGCCATATCTTCGCATATGTGTGTGGAGCTCACTTGCAGTCACTCGTACGCACATTCAAAGTCACATGTGCTCGTTGTCGGCTGTCTGTGCGGGTCCTTCGCCGCCTCGCGAAACACCTGCCGTCTGAGCCGGCGTGTCGTGTCCAGCTTGTAAGTATGTAATGCGTCTGATAAGGCGCTTTGCTGTTGCGCCAGACTGATTAATCTGCCGCTTAAAATTTTAATCCACCTCAAAAGTCTAGGAAAGCGCTCATTATCGTCGGAGTTTTTGATGATTTTAATGCGGCAAATATAACTTATATGAAATGATATATGAGTGTGCCCAGGAGAGCTACGAAATAGCAGCTCTTAGATATTTAGATATGTGGACGGCGTATAGTTTAACGCTGAAACGCGGTTATAGTCGAGCTAACATCCGCTACAGTTGCTGCTTCTGTTTGCTATGTGACGCCAATTGTAGATACTTGATTTCTCCAACAGAGTGGAAGCCTTCCTCTTCCTCTGCTTCTACCAACGGGTACAGGGTCGAATACTCTTAGAGCTAAAGTGTTCTCTTCTATCCGGACAGTTCCTTTTCGAGCTCTTCAACAGCGGGTTTACGAAGATGTGTTATGTGCGATTGCTTCCTTTCACGGGTCTTTTTATTTGGCGTATGGTGAAAATCTGGTCGATAGTACATTTTCCAGGTCTAAAGCCACAATGATAAGGCCCAATCCGTTTGTTGACGGTGTTCTTAAGTCGTTCATACGCTACGCTAGATAAGACCTTATATATGATGTTAAGGAGGCTTATACCGTGGTTATAGGCGCAGATTGTGCAGTTCCTCCTTTTTGTGGAAAGTGCAGAGCACCCTTAGGTTCCAAAGAATCTGATGCATGCACCTTGTCAATTATTCGCCGCCGTATTTGAATAGCTCGACCGGTAATCAATCCGCCACTGTCGCTTTGTTGCTCTTCAGGCGGGAAATTGCTATTCGAACCTCATTATAGTCGAGCATTGGAACACATAATAGATCGTCATCGATTGGGGAATCGGGTTCGCCATCTCTTGATGTCACACTTTCACTGCCGTTTAGCAGGCTGGAGAAGTGTTCCTCCATAACTTCGGTATGCTTGGAATATCATACATAAAGAGCTTGAAATCCGTTTTCTGTTCCCTACACACTTAGAATTAATGTAGAAACCACTTTTCCATTGGAAGGTTTCGAAAAAGGCCCAAAAATAATAATTAGGGGTATTGTCAATTTTTCAATGTTTATGTCCATCTTTGATTGCTTTTTCAGTACCTCAAACTTTAAACGCGTTTTTCTCAAAACACACTTTTTTAAACAGGCGGATATGATTCCGGTCAAAGTACTCAAACGATTTGCTTTAGTTTTTTTTTTAATGTTAACAAAACGCCTGGCAACATATTAACAGACAACATTGTCGGGTCCGCCACTGAAAAAACGCATCTCATTCACCCAGCCATTTCTACGACAGACGTCATCAAAAAATTACGAAAAAATTTGTTTATAAGAGAGAGAAAAAAGTTCTATTGTAGAATAAAAAATTTCTATTAAAAATAAAAACATAAAAAACAGGCTAGATTACGCTACCGACCCCTTAAAATATTGACATTGGAAATTGAAAGCTATTACAAAAATATTTCAATCTTCAGCTATTCAATATGGTTTACGTCATGCTGTCGTCAACACAAATACGTATCGGCTTAGACCTATCGTACCATAAAGTTCAATCACGAACATTTCTCTCTCTATCCGTCTACCGAACTCGGCTAGCATCTCCTAAGCGGTAGTACTGGGCACAGAGAAGGCTTTTCCTGTAGTACAATAACATATATGTATATATAAGGGTTTCTAGAAATTGAAAAATATGTACGGTGAAGAGTTCCATACGTTATTTGGGCTTCTCGATAATTATCTAATCTAATCTAATTGGGTTGTCAAAAAAGTCTTGCGGTATTTTTATTGAATTATTTGTAATTATAAATTTAGAATTTTACTCATGCCAGCTCTTGACCGATTTTCTCTGCTACTATGCCGTTTTCGCGATTTCGCTATCCATTTACCGAACACGTTGAAACCATCGTTGTGCGTTGTCCATAAACTGCACAAATTTTATTAGCGGCTTGAGATGCATTTTTGCCTTTATCGTAGTAGTACTGTAAAATATGCCGTATTTTCTCTTTATTTTGCTCCATGTTTGCGACGCTATAACTCACGAACGACTTAAAAGAAACGACAATTAATCAAACACGTGTTAGAGCGTGAAATGAGCTTTCCAAAAAGATATAGCATGACCCGATGCGACGAATAAAACTAGAACTAGGCGCTTTCAGCCCCAACTAGGAAAATACCGCAAGACTTTTTTGGCAACCCAATATTTATGCTAATGTATAATAAAATGTGTATTAGAAGTGAACTTCAAGTAGAAAGATTCAAAGAAGCTTATTTATATAGACTTAAGACAGTACTGGTACTAACAAGTCACATATTATTAAAATCTTTAAAATGATTAGTTACTATGTATCATAAATATAATATACTCACCATACGTTTTGCAACCACTGTAGTACTAAAATTGTTGAACTGTCTGCTTTCAAATTGTGGCGGTGTGTGTCTCTGCTATAAGTGGTGAATTGCATGTTGAGTTTTCACCATTAGGTTTGTAACTTAACTACGAAACTGAATGGAGGAAATAAAATTAGTATCAAGCGGAAATAGAGGAAGCGCTGAATTCATAAATTTAAATATTAATTCTACTATGAGCAAAAAATCGTAAGACTTTTTTTCATAATTTTAAAATTCTTAATTTATTCTACAAATAAAGAATTTTCGACCCATAATTCCTGCCTCTTTTTACGAATAGCTTCACAGAAATGACGCTTAACATTCAAATAGTATTCCTAGTTTACAGTTTGGTGGTCGGAAGGAATTCGGAATGCTCAACATATCGATAATCTATCTATCTATTTCGATAACCAAATCAAGCTGTCAAAAAAAACCTTGATTTTTTACTTACGTTGACGTGTTTTTTTCGGCTTCGTCCATAGTCGGCAACATCTTCAGTTGCAACATTGAATAAATAACTTTTTGTTTGTTCATGTAAATCACTCGTCAATACTCTGAAAATAAGTATGGCTCATGCAGCTCACAACTAAAAAACATCCGTTTGAAGACAAGCTAAAGTGAGAAGGTGAAACATCCCTGGGTTTGGGACCCGCCATATAAAAGAACACCCATCAATTGAAAAGTAACAAGCATCGAATGAGAAATCTCTTTTTGGTATTGTGTGAGGGATTATAGAACACCGTCAACAAACTGATTGCACCTTATCAGTATGACTTTAGACCTGGAAAATCAGCATCGCGCGCACACCGCCTCTTGGTCGATTTCAAAGCTGCTTTTGACAGCATGAAAAGGAACTACCTTTGTATTGCAATGTCTGAATTTAGTATCCCCGCAAAACTAATACGGCTGTGTAAACTGATGTTGAGGAATACCAATAGTTCCGTTAGCATCGGTCTTTTATAAGAGTGTACAGCGATGACATCGATATCATTGGCTATAACAACAGCGCCGTTAGTTCTTTCTCGACTCGGCCGCAATGCGATTCCACATTGGACAAAATGCCCTGCCTGAATTTAGGTTCAAACTATAGCCACCACGAAACTCCATAAAGGGTCAAACCCAATGAGCAGATTGGACTATGCTTACATTTCAAGGCAAGCCCAGAATGACAGACATAGGGCATTTGGATTTTTGCCTTACCACGGGTATATTCTTCCCCCTGCCCTCTACCAGCATTAACACCAACAATAACGTTAGCCTCGAAATCCAACACTGAACTCTTGCCAACGGCTGCTTATTCAGGCTGAGTAGGGAATTGAGAAATAAAGTTCTCTCTAGACGAAAGAAGGCCAAATTATACAAGTCACTCATCATCCCCATCTTCTTATATGGTACAGATGGACGATGACAAATTTCATCAGTTGGCTTTACGAGTTTTCGAGAGCAAGGTTCTGCGAAAGATTTATGGTTCTTTGCGCATTGGCAACGGCGAATAACAGTCGATGGAACGCTGAGCTGAGAAACAACGACTATATTGACAAGGTCATGTCGTCCAAATGGATGAAAACACCCTAGTTCTGAGAGTATTCGACGCAATATCCGCCGGAGGAAGAGAAAGACCACCAATCCGTTGGAAAGAGCTGGAACCTGGTTACACTTGAAATTTCCAATTGGCACCAAACAGCGAAAAGGACTGGCGCGCTGTTGTAAGTTAAACACCATACATACATTACACCAATACAGAAGAAGTAGAAGCCCAATTTTTGCAGCACTTGGTCGTCTTGGGCTTATCTGAGTAGACGAATGACTTTATATATTCCCACCAAAAATAGTCCAGTGATGCAGGCCTTGCCATAGGTCCACGGGGCGAAATAGTGAGTTCAGCAAAAAGTTTCCTTCAATAAAATGATTGTTTCGTTGGCTATAAGGTATGTAGCGTCGTCTTGTTGGAACCGAAGGTCGAGGGAAAAACTTAAAACTACACTCTCACTGGAGAGCTGTCAGCGAAGTGGCAGTCTCAATCATGACAAAACTGAGACATTTAGAGCAGAGTAGGCGTCCGTCAGTCCATGCCATAGAAGAGACTTAAATATCTTATCACTCCTACGAAGTGATGCTTAATTAGGTGGTTCCGCGGGAGAGTCTGGAGTTTGGAGTTGGTTAGGTTTATCGAATTAAAGTTTCGCACTCCGGTTTTTGATTATTCTCGCTAAAAAAAAACTTAAACAAAGAATTCTGAAAATTCATTTATTTTAATTAAATCGCTTAATCACATTATAAAAATAAACATAACTTTCTCTTTACTTTAAGCGCTCAGTCTCTCATGTATGTGGTTTTTGTGCCTACGCGCATTGTTCTCTGTTTTGTTCATTTTCATTTCTTCTCCTATTTTTCTACCTCAGTCAATGCGAAATTTCCTATTTCATTCACTTTCGGCTAGCATCCATTGTTCCATTTAGCTAGCGGTGGCAAAATGCGCTACTGTTTCGCTACTATTGTTGGCTGACAGCTACTAACGCGCCGGCGACGCACACTTCAAGACGAATTGAGCGCAAGCGACGCGCAACACGTTCGCCAATGTCTGTTGATTGTGCGTTCGTTACATTTAGAGATTTAGAAAAAGTGGTAAAAAGACTGCATTGTTAGACTGGTTGTAGAAAGTGATTGATTGCCTATCGCCAGCACGTCCAAGTACTTGAGCTGCGCGCTGAGCGCTCTTTGCGGAAAGCGGTGCGCGCGACTGCGCAATTGACGTGTGTAAGCGAGCGCGTAAATTGTGTCACTTGCAAAAGATTATTGCGGCGCGGAAGGTAGACACAAAGGTAAATGGGTTAGCGCGGCAAATTTTACATACTTATATCTGTGGATGTGTGTGACTGAGTAGCGCTTAGCGGCGTCCAATTGTCGTGGGTCAAGCTTTTGTTTGCCGAACAATTACTTTGGCGACCAGAAATGATCTCATCAGCATGCATTTGCACGCATATACATACAAACAAACATACATGCTTAGATATGTAGTATGTTTGAACACATATCTACACCTAACTATGCTTCTCTCTGCGTAATCGCCTAATCATTAGACGTGCGCGTCCATCAAGCCAAATCGCCTCGCCGCGCACTTCACACTTTCATTAAACGCCCGCAACGCTGAAAGGCCGGAAGGCAGCCGCCTATAGTTGGAAGAAGGCACACTTGACGTAATGGACGGACGCGGAACCCTTTAGCGTTGCCATAACGCCATAAACGTAGTCATATGCATGCATGTGTGTGTGTGCAAATGTAGTCCGTATTTTTCATTCACTCATTCTTCAGGTGCGCGGAAATTATTTCTTTTTTTTTTGGAAAACTTACGCTTCTCATCCCTTAAACGCGCATGCGCCTGCGTCAATTGTTGTGTGATTTGTTGCTGTTGTTGTTGGCGTTGATAATATGAGCCTGTTGGTTTGTTGATTGTGCGCACATTTGCTGTTTATTGTTGTTGTCATCATAGCCTGAGCTGTTATTGCATGTTTGTTGTTGTTTGTTTATTGCCAATATTTGATTTATGACTGATAGTCAGCCGTCATGCAATGTGTCTTTAGTGCAGCTTACTCACGTAATTGCTCGCTCTTGCAGTTTCGGGTATATTTATACAAATATGTAAATGCGTATGTATGTATGTGTGTAGGCGCAGAGGCGTATGCAGAGTTTTTTGCAACAGGTGAGCGGGACTAAGTATTTAGTATTTGGACCTGTAAACGATGCCTCGCTTCAGGTATAACCGATTCGACAGTCGTTGCCACCTGGAAAAAAATTAAGCAGAATTTTTTGTACGCAATATATAAAAGCTCGTTATTTAATAAATATAATAATCTTTTTTTGACAACATAAATTATATGAAAAGTGGCAACCCTTGAAAAAACTATATGTAAAATTTCCTACCCACTGTATGCTCTCTTAGAATATATTTCTTAATACTTTACTTTTAATAAAGTTTTTATAGTTGCCAACTCTTTCTCCAATTATATAAAATTTAACAGTACTTAAATACATTTCGGTAATTTTTCTGACATTAATTTTTGATATATTATTGTAATATTATTTTATTGACCAAATAATAACTTGAAGTGTTACTGTCGATGTTTTTCGGCGATATTTTGTTTTTGGAGTATTCCTTAACAATGTCCAGCAGTAATCGGTGAGCAAACTGGCCCAATCGACCCAATTTATTATGCAGTAAGGTAGTGGTACTACCTTTTTGGGATCAATTAAAGGTTCACTGGTAACGTTTGCTTGTCCCTGTGTAAGTGTCTGACGTAGTGGTCATTGCACGGAGTGGTCATGGGACCTGATTGTCATACAGCGTTGCATTCGGGTTAAGAACTCGGACATTAGGGATCTGAGTGGTCTGGCGATGGACATGATGGATGTTTAGATGCTAGTGGTGTGATCTCCATTAGGCGGAATGCCGAACAGTTAGTGTCGTTTGCATGTGAATTGTTTAAGTGAAGAAGGCGTTTAACTGGGATGGTATGGGCGTATGGGGACCAACCAGAGAGCAGTATGAAAGCTCAATTGGCAGTAGTTTCGGCTACGACGTCTGACGGGAGACTTAATTTTGGTACCACGGGGAATAGAAGCCTTGGAGTTCGCTCCAATCTGCTTATGCGGACTGGCCCCTCTGTGATTGTAATGATGGTTGTAGTTAAAACATAAATGCGGGAAGAAGTGACACTTTTTCAGTTGAATGTGGAGTTGCATTACAGCCGGGTGACGGACCCAAGGTACGGCAGAGGTTTTAGATGGACCTCGAACCCTACCGAGGTGGTTAGTCTGTCCATTCCACATTGCCAATGTTGGAAATGAGTGGCCTTTTCAGGGCGTTAATCAATACATCGCTCTGATCCACTGTGCTTTTGAGCGCCGTGGGGTAAGGCTGTCGTCAGCAAGTACCCACGTTAAAAACACCGGACGTTGCTCTCATTAATTGTGTCATAAGCTGCTGAAGACCGCAATTTGTCGATACTAAGCTGTTAGAGAATTGGGACTGTCTCAAACCACAACCTGATGGATTTTGAGAAAGGATTTGGGCTTGCATCCGTATACAATTGTTCTCTATCAAGGACTGAAGCGTAAACTTCGTGATTTAGCTGATTTTGCCTTAGGACAACTTAAAAACAATAATAATTTTTAAATAAATTTTTTAAGAAAACCATCTTTTCCGATTAGGCTCAGTTTCATCTGAGTGGTGCGGTAAATAAACCAAACTGTCAATTCTGGTGCGAAGAGAATCTACAAACTATTCATGAACAACCATTACATTCACCTAAATTTACCGTTTGGTGGTCCGTACTTCTTTCGAAATGAAGCTGATTACATCGTTACTGTCAATGGAGAACGGTGTAGATCGATGAAAACCAACTTTTTATGGCCGCAATTGCAACAAGTTTATCTTCATAACATTGGGTTCAAACAAAGCGGTCCTATGTGCCACATAGCACGTGCTACAACCGAATTATTGCGTGAAAAGTTTGGAGATTCGATTATTTCAAGAAACTGTGCCATTCAGTGTCTTCCAAGGTACGAGGGCTGTCTGATAAATAACCGACCTCAACGTGAAGCTAGCGGCACATCTGAAAAAAAGTTTCTACTTCAAATTGTGCATATTATAATAGCTACTCGCCAAAATTTCAGAAATTTATCTTGCGCAATTATCTGTTGACAGTCGTTTTTGTGAGTCTATTTCGGTGATTTCCCCAAAATGGAAAAAATTGAATATCGAGCTGTAATTAAATTTTTATTTTTGAAAGGCAATACGCCTTCACAAATCAAAGATGAGTTGGACTCTGTGTATGGTGACTCTGCACCATCGTTTACCACCGTAAAATTTTGGGCAGCTGAATTTAAACGTGGTCGCAGTATCTTTGAAGATGATGAACGTCCTGGGCGTCCAAAAACTGTAACCACTAACGATAACATCGCTAAAGTTCATCAATTGGTACTAGACGACCGCCGGATTAAAGTTAGGGAAATAGCTGAGATTATGAAAATGTCAAAAGAAACTGTTTGTCACATATTAAACCAAGATTTGGGCATGAGAAAGCTGTCCGCGCGTTGGGTGCCGCGTTTGCTTACGCTAGACCACAAACGTGCGCGCATGAACATTTCCAGCGCTCTGTTGGCTCAGTTTAGAGGCAATAAGACCGAGTTTTGGCGCCGATTGATAACTGTAGACGAAACTTGGATTCATCATTATACGCCCGAAACAAAAATCCAATCTAAACAGTGGATTGAAAAGGGGGAACCAGCCCCAAAAAAACCTAAAGCTGTGTATTCGGCTGGGAAAGTGATGGCGAGTGTTTTTTGGGACAGCCATGGAATTATTTTTATCGACTATCTTGAAAAAGGAAAAACAATAACAGGAGCATACTACGCATCATTATTGGACAAGCTAAAGGAAGAAATTTCGAAAAATCGGCCACATTTGCAAAAAAAGAAAGTCTTGTTCCACCAATACAACGCACCATCTCACACCTCAACAGTCGTCATGGCGAAAATCCACGAATTGCGGTTCGAACTGCTTGACCATCCACCTTATTCACCGGATCTAGCACCAAGCGACTTTTTTTTGTTTCCTCAACTTAAAACTGCGCTCGGCGGCCAGAGATTTTCGTCAAATGAGGAGGCAATCTCTTTCGTGAACTCGTATTTTGCAGACAAAGACGCCAAGTACTATTTGGAAGGGTTGCAGAGATGGGAGCTTCGCTGGGAGTAGTGTGTGGAGTTACAAGGAGACTATGTAGTACATTAAAAAAAAAAATTTGAAAAAGTCCGCGTGCATCATGGTTAGGTCGGTTATTTATCGGACAGCCCTCGTATTGTGATTTAATGCCAACACAACAATAACAATTGACTTATTTCAAAAGTATTCACATAAAACTCTTCTAACCCCCTCGACTACGGCCCAGTAAGTGCATTTTTTGGTCTGTGCTTTTGTTTTCGCATCCACTTCTTTTATTTATAGTAAATTCAACTTTGTACATTTGGACACTGTGCTGAGCATACACAAATACTAATAGTGTAAGTGATTCATAATGACAGGTGTAACATAAGCGCGCTGCCAAGCAGACGGCTGGCCGACTGGCCGGCAGCCAGTCTTGTCATGCAATCAAACAGGAAGACAACTTAATTACCCACACGCTTAAATGCAAGCTTGGAATAGTTGGCATTCGATTAGTATGCACTCGATAATTGAATGTGCGAAGAGAGTGAGCGACTAGTTTAGCACGTGTGTAAGAGACAAGAGCCGGAGATGTTAAACCAGTTTTTATGGACTTGTTTTAAGGGAGATTCCTTGATGGCGATTTTGAGGTTAAAATAAGTTCAAGGTTACTGGCATGCCTTTGATTTATTTTTAGAATGCGGAGTGAGTGAGGAGTGGTAAGCATAAATATAATATGAATTTGAGTTTTTTGGTAATGCCTGGTTGCTGTGAAAATCGATTGAAAGACGCTACTGTAATTTCTTTTCATTCAAAGGCGCGTCTATGTTAAATATGCTACGGAATGTAACATTACTTTACAGTATTCTTTAACGTCCTTAGTAAATAAATTTTATGTGTTGAAAACCACGTAGTCTTCACTGAACCCAATTGGTTTAATAACTATGATGTCAGTGTCATAAATATTCCTAAGTATTTTATATTGGTCCGGTTCTCTTGTAGTTAGATTAAAATACTGCCACTTTGGGCTCAATGAGCGCTGGATGCGCCATTTTGATGCACTATCGTAGGGCACTTGTTATATCATTTAATCGTTTCCCGCAAACCATTTGGTGCTCTCAATGAAACTATTTATCCATTCGATTCTTGTGGTCAGCTATTCAAGGGTTGGTCCCAAATATATTGCGTCGGGTTAGGGATAGAGTTGACCGTTCACAGAGAAAGTGGAAAACCGTTTCTGTATTTCCTTCTAACTATGTATCTTGCAGCTATGGTAAATACAATTATAACACAGGTCCATATTAAGCGCATGCTCTCCAACAGCTAAGTGCACTGTTATAGCAACTCTAAGTCTGTATATACTATTTCTGAACCTATTTAATAAGTGCTGGGTGGTATTCCTGTCATACTTGGGCAATATCTGCTTTATCCTCTTGCAGTTTGTTATTGATTTCCATCTGCTCTGAGGTATTTGTTCAAAATGCATATAAAGCTCTCTTCTGATTGTTCCCAGCGGACATGTCGTTAATTCCACCTCCGATTCACCTAAAGAGGCTAATAGCTTTGCCAACTTGTCTGCCTTGTCGTTGCCGAAAGTGTTCCTGAGACCCTGGAATCCTTAATATGGATAAGTGTATTCGACCTGCCAGTGAGCTTAAAGCCTTCCTGCAATTGTTGAATATGCTGGAATTAACCTTTGGTGATGACAAGGCCAGCAATATCACTTGACTATTCGTGTATATGGCTTCTTTCTGTTGTTCGATAGCACTCCACAGGTCTTCTCTATATCTATTATTTACGTTTGGATGATGCTGGCTGAGTTTGGTAGACGGATAGAAAGAGAGATGTCCACATCACTGCAATATACCTCCGCCCCTTCCCCGCAGTAAATGTTGGAGCTGTCAGTATAGATAGAGGTAGTATCCTTCTCCTCTGCTAAACTTCTGCTCCATTCACGTCCAGAGGGTAACCTCACCCGAAAGTGACTGTTGAAATCTACACATGCGAGGTTCAAGATAGCACTAAGCTCACAATCTTACCGGTTACAACCTCCTAATTCCTTTACACTAATAGCGAAATTTACTCTCTTTGGGGAGTTGATGCAGGAGCATATTTAGTGTCTCCGTTGGACATGGTTTAATTGGCTCGCGACCAAACCAAAAACTCCAAAACTTAGAACAGGCCCCGGTTCCTGTTGTTGCTGCGTTCTTTTGCCACTCGCTTATCAAAGACCTGACTTATTATATGGCGGATACTTATGACGAAATTTTAGTTTGTTTGATGGGAAATAACATAGCTTATAGTTAAGAATGTTTTACTTGAAAAATAGCAAAAGGGTCTTGAAATAAGTACAGAAAACACTCGAAAGTGATCGATATGTCTTTGAACAAGGACTCTCAAAAGGTATTGAGAATGATACCTTGTATGTTTTAGATTTTATTAAGGTTTATTGAGTTCACAAAGTGTAAAGTTTGAGGTGCTCTACGAAGATATACAAAAAATGGCATTTAGAAATAGACCTCGCTTATCATTAATGAAGATTAAAAAGTATAAGTCCACCAAATGTGAATATACCGTTTCCACATTTGGTGGGTTTTTGCTAACATTTTCTCTTATATCTTGTTCAGCGTGTCTTGAGAGATTTTTTTCATATTTTATGTCACTTTCAAAATATATATGATTAACTCATGGCCTTCTTCTTCCAGAAAAACCAACATAAGACGCACGAGTTTTGAAAAGTGACAAAAGAAATATAAAGCTGGGAAGAATATTTAGTTGAATGTATAGAAACCAAGTAAATTGCAGCAACATAAGTAAGTGTTTCCTCAAGATTATAAGGATTAGCTACCGAGTGCATATTTACGAATAAGATATAGATTCAGATTTGTTCCCTATACGTAATTCCAATTGTGTTATATTTTATATTTTTTGTGAACCCTATCATTCACCATCTTCCTATCTTCTAAAAGCCCACTTATAGTTCGAAAAAATATAAAAAATATAAAAAAAAAACAATATGCAAAAGCCGCGAGTAAAATGAAAAGGCCGTGACAAATTCTTAACCTTATCGCTTTCCACAGTTACTCACTTCTTATTACGTACGGTTACCGCACTTACGAAACTAATATTAACCTCTCTATATCGGTAAGTTCTCACACAGTCATGAGATCATCATTTGCAAATACAAGTCAGATAAATCCTTTGTTTCATATGCCCTTGTTCTGAGTTCAATTATGTTCTTTCCCTATAAATATAATTGTATTACAATTGAAATAAATACTCGTATACAATATTAAATTAATGGCGAAATTAAATTATTTTCTTTGTGGTTATATTTACTTACGGAATAAATAAAGGGTACACGTAAGTTGTGGTTTCTCTTCAAGCTAAATCATGCGTAGTTTCAAAGTAAGTGCTAAGTGAATCTGGTTTTCTTAAGATTTAAACCACTTTCTATATATTTGAACTGATACTTTACATAGGCTTATTTATAGATATTGCTCAAGTCCATTATTATTGAGTTGATTTTATTTTTATTATTTTTTATACTCTCGCAACAAAGTTGCTAAGGAGAATATTATCGTTTTGTTCACATAACTGTAAGTCCTAAAACTAAAAGAGTCAGATATAGGGTTATATATACCAGGGTGACGAGTAGAGTTGAAATCCGGATGTCTGTCTGTCCGTCTGTCCGTCCGTCCGTCCGCCCGTGCAAGATGTAACTTGAGTAGTAAAAATTGAGATATCATGATGAAACTTGGTACACGTATTTCTTGGCTCCATAAGAAGGTTAACTTCGAAGATGGGCAGAATCGGCCCACTGCCACGCCCACAAAATGGTGGAAATCGAAAACCTATAAAGTGTCATAACTAAGCCATAAATAAAGATATTAAAGTGAAACTTGGCACAAAGGATCGCATTAGAGAGGGGCATATTTGGATCTAATTTTTTTGGAAAAGTGGGCGTGGCCCGCCCCCTACTAAGTTTTTTGTACATATCTCGGAAACTACTATAGCTATGTCAACCAAACTCAACAGAATCGTTTCCTTCAGGTATCTCCATATACAGTTCAAAAATGGAAGAAATCGGATAATAACCACGCTCACCTCCAATACAAAGGTTATGTTGAAAATCACTAAAAGTGCGTTAACCGACTAACAAAAACCGTCAGAAACACTAAATTTTACGGAAAAAAATGGCAGAAGGAAGCTGCACCACGGCTTTCTTTTTAAATTTAAAATGGGCGTGACGTCGCCCACTTATGGACCAAAACCATATCTCAGGAACTACTCCACCGATTTCAATGAAATTCGGTATATAATATTTCCTTAACACCCTGATGACATGTACGAAATATGGGTGAAATCGGTTCACAACCACGCCTTCTTCCAATATAACGCTATTTTGAATTCCATCTGATGCCTTCTCTGTATAATATATACATTAGGAACCAATGATGATAGCGGAATAAAACTTTACACAAATACGGTATTTGAGCTGAGGTATCCCTTGTGGAAAAATTGTCCCTTATATCGAACACGAAGAACTCAGTGCCTAACCTAACCTAACCTAATTTTTCACCGAAAATATCGGTAAATCTCTTAGAATTTAATTCTAATTATTTTTACAGCAAAATAAAAAAAATATGTAAATGACGGATAATGAAATCTCGATTATCACTTTATCATGCGAGAGTATAAAATGTTCGGTGACACCCGAACTTAGCCCTTCCTTACTTGTTTTTTTATAGTTTTCTAGCCTATGCTAATTTTTTAACGAGGTTCTGGCATTAAAAGTCAGTCCTCCAGCTGTAATTCTGACAGGAATCTTTCCGAATGCAGTTTCCATAAAAGAGATTGATTTTTATCGGTCAGTTTGTATGGCATCTTTTTCGTTATAATGGTCGGCGGTTCCTGTAAATGAGCAGCTTCTTGGGAATAAACGAACGTGTTCAATTTTATCACGATATCTGAAGAACTGAAGGACTAGTTCGCGTATATGCAGACGGAGGAGCAGTAAAACGGACATGGCTTAATCGAGTCAGCTCGTCACGCTGGCTCCAGCGTCTTCTTCTGAATTTAACGAATTTTTTGACAGAAAGACCTTTTGTGTTTTCTTCTTAATTGGCGTAGATATCACTCTTGCGGTTATTCGCGCCAATTGGATATTCTAAGAGTAGCCTGATCCTTCTCCAGCTGGTCTTTCCAAGTGGAGTGGAGTTCTTCCGCTTACTCTGATATCACGGCGGGTACTAGCCAGCGTAGCCGCTATCTCTTAATTTGCTGGATTATGTCCATGTCGTCAAAAATCACGCACAGCTCACCGTTCCATCGACTGTTGTATTCGCTGTTGCCAATGCGCAAAGGACTATAAGTCTTCCGCAAAACCTTTCTCTCGAAAACTCGTAACGTCGACTCATCAGTTGTTGTCATAGTGCAAGCCTCTGCACCATATAGCAGGACGGGAATAATGAGTGACTTATAAAGATTGGTCTTTGTTCGTCGAGTGAGGAGTTTACTTCTCAATTGCCAGTCCGAAGTAACATCTGTTGGAATGGAAAAAGTTATTCTGCGTTGGATTTCGATGCTGACATTGTTGTTGATGTTAATGCTGGTTCCAAGGTTTGGGCGAACGGTTCGGAAATGTCCTTCCCGTTACTGACTCAGCTTTTGTTATTGCTCAACGTCAGTTTACACAGACGTATTAGTTTTGCGGGGATACTAAACTCAGACATAGCAGCTGTCAAAATAAGTTTTGAAATCGACGAAGAGGTGGTGTGTGTCGATCTTCTTTTGAAGGTTTTTTCCGATATTTAGCTCATGGTGAATATCGGGTCAGTAGTTGATGTTCCAGGCCTGAAGTCAAACAGGTAAAGTCCAATTAGTTTGTTGGCGGTGGGCTTTAATCTTTCACACAGTAAGTTCGATAGAACCTTATGTACGACGTTGAGGAGGTTAATCCCACGGTAGTTGGCGGAAGAAAATCGAAAAAATCGTTGAATGCACTTTATGGACTTTAGAAAGACAAACGTATATTAAACACTAATAATTATTTTTATGTGATATTTGGCACTGACATACCAACCTAGAAATAAAATTAATGAATGGGTCTTCGCGAAAAATTTAAATTAAAAAGTCTTACTATTTTTTGTCCACAGTATATATATTTTTATTCAGTTGTAAGTTGTTGACAGTTTATTGAAATCACAAATCAAAGCATGAATCATGCACTCAACAAGCTTCATGTACTCGTGTGTCTATCAATTCCATAGCATTTATCGTATATTGCTGTATATGTATGTATTTGAAGAGTTAGTTATTGCAGAAATAGTACAAGTACATTAGGCATGTTGTATACATTTGCGGACACTTGTACCTATATTTTTTCTATTTGTCTGGTTAACTTTTGATATTCCGTGCTATTAACAAAATGTTGGTACATGACCGGCTCAGCACTAGTAGTTGCATAAGTAACTAGTTTGCGAATAGTTAAGTAATGACATTTTGTTTACTTTAACTATTTTTTTCGAGTCTCGAAATCTGAGGTTGGTGGTTAGTTTTGTTGGTGACGTCACGAATTGTAACTGTCACTACTTAATAGGTCCGTATTGAAGAGCCTTAAGGCATCAATATGAATTGTTGACTCCTTACAGTGCTTAAATAAAGACCACTTACTAACGCGAAAGTTTTCAGTGAGATGTTGTTGACTTTGAATATAACTCGGCAATCTAGTAAAGATATGTTTCAAATATTACTCCGACATTATTTTGAATAATATTTTGTGAATTTTATTAGGGTTAGCGGTGTTGACTCCACCTTTTCTTTGGAAGTATTATATAAAGACAAATTAACTATACGAAGGTATGTTAACTTTTTCTTTTATCGTTCCTAAAATTATTTCTCATATTGGTTCTGGTCGAATAAACTGAATTAGATGACAGCATGCCGTATATACCTCAAGTGTGACTAAACCATTTCTTTCAAAGGACAGTTGTAACTTGAATTTGTAAGTTTGTCGAATGATAACTTTCAATTGCTGAATCGTCTACTGGGTTAACGAAAATACATAAAAACTTGGAAATCACATCGACATACATTTGAGTACGTAACTCTCTACCAGCGTATGTATTTATGTCAGCATAGAAGTGCTCGTAAAACGATATATGACCAACTGCACTCAATAAATACTCGGTCTGATTGACTAACTGATTGCTGCAACAACCACAGACACACCCATATCAACTATACGGGTAGCTGACCACTTTGGTGACCAGCTGCCGGAGTGGCGCTACGGTTACTCTAACACAAATTAGTCCAAACACTGGTGGCGCATTAAATTTCAAGCGATTTTTTTTTTGTTGCTTGTCACACGGGCGCTGCACTGATTGGGCGCTGGAGGGTGTATTTGAGTATCACAACTGTGACGGGGATCAAATGAACGGTGAACATTGCTGCAGACACGTTTTCTGTCGATTATTTTCACAACTGTGTAGATTCTACACTGCAGCGCGTTTCTTCGTGCAAATTTGTTAGTGAAATGTTTGTTTTGCAAATGTTGATTGTTGTAATGATGTTACTGTTGTTGACTATTGCTATAAAAATTGTTTGGTCACACTTCCGATGGCGACTACTTAGTTTACTTGGCACATTTGGAATCATATAACGGTGTTTTTCGCAATGATCCACCAAACAGATAAGAATGCAATAAAATTAGTGTTCACTGTGTACTATTTTGCCAAGTTCTTGTGGGTTGGGCGTCTGATCACCACTCGAAAGGTTATGGTTTCAAGCAATGACCGTGAATTACATATGGTTTTTTGAGTGGTTCTTTCAGATCATTAAAGAAAAGAAACGTGTCAAAAGGCTTATCAATATTTAGGTGTGCCAAAGCTTTGCAATGTGTCACAAGTCATTGAAAGCATTAAGAAAATTACATAACTTAAACTTCGAATTGCTTCGCCATCCATAGTATTCTCTGTATCCAAATTTAGTGACATCCTCGGAAACCTCGGAAAAATATCACACAGACTGAGGAAATAAGGCTCTTCACTTGTTTAAGAGCCTTAACGACGCGATATGGATAATGTAGTTAGGCAAGCTGCCCATTTGGGCTCAATTAGCACTGAATGCGCCATTTTGGTGCTCTATCCTAGAACCTTATACTTTTGGCATCTCGCTTAATCGTTACGCTCAATCCATTTAATACTCTCGATAAAATTGCTCATGTCTGTTTTGCTTTCTGTGGACAATCATTCTAGGTTTGGTGCTTGATGGGTTGCTATTATTTTGTTTTGGATCTTTGATAGTGCTGGCCAAAAGGAAATCCGTTTTCATAATCCCTTCCAGCTAGTAGCTGTAGCAATTATTGTTACATGCTCTCCAAAAAGCCAGTGCCATTGTAGTTGCTGTAAGTCTCTATATACTATTTCCGGGCCTATTTAAGAAGTCCTTGGTTCTATTCTTGCCAACTCGTTTACCTTTTCGTGGCGAAAATGTTCCTGTAACCGGGAAGCCAAATTATAAATAAGACGAGTTAACTTTCCAGTGAGCTAACAGCTTTCCTGCAGTTGTTTACTACACTGGAATTAATCGTTGGCGTCGCCCAGCAGTGCTGCTTGGCTATTCATAGATATGGCTGCTGTCAGTGTCCTCCCGTGGATATTCAAAAGAATTCTTCTCTATACCTAGTACTTTCGCCTGGAAGATGCTGGTTGACTTTTGTAGACGGTTAGAAACAGCGATAATAGATGTTTTGACTATAATTCTTCCCCTACTCTGCAGTCCATTATGAACTTGTGGCTAAAGATATAGGTAGTAAATTCCTACTAACCCTCTTCTCAATTCATACCCTGCTATGGGTATCCTCTCGCGAAAATGACTATTGAAGTCTAACCTTGTGAGGATATAGTCTGATTTATCAAGGTTAAGATGACGGTATATTCATATTCTTTCCTGTTCTAACTTCCTAATTCCTTTATCCTTAAGGCCGAACTTGTTGCTACATTCCGAGTGAACTTATCTATGGGCAGTTGATGCAGGGGCATATAGCACCTCGATCGGACACGACTTAAAAACCCAGGTAATCCCTTCACAGGCTGTTCTTTGTTTTCCATTTGGTATTCTGATATTATATTTTTTCTTTAAGGCTGGTCACCAGACTAGTGCTCCATACGTTGGAATTGTCCTAATAACAGGACTTAAAAAAAAAGAACAAATGGTTTTTTCGGCAAAATCAATTTATTTTATTCAAAATAGTCTCCTTCTGCTTCAATACAACTTTTTGCACGGTCCAAAAGCATGTCGAACGAGTTTTTTTTAGCTCGTTGGCCGGTATGGCCGCCAGTATGCCGATGCAAGCCTTTTGAATGGCCCCTACGTCTGCATAACGCTTTCCGTTCATGGGCAAATGCATGTTTCCGAAAAGAAAGAAGTCGCATGGTGGCATACCAGGTGAATACGGTGAGTGGTTAATGGTTAAAATGTGATTTTTGGTCAAATAATTGTCCTTCGAATGTTGGATTCTGAGCAATTTTTGGTCGTCGGTCAACAAACCCAAATGTTCGGTAAAAATGCAGTAAATCGATGTTTTGGAAATGTTCAATTCCATTTCCATGAATTTCAATGATGATTTCGGTTGATTTTTGATGAATTCACGCACAGTTTCGATGGAATTTCCGGTGATCACGGATTTTGATTGGCCCACATGTTGATCGTCATTTATGTCCTCACAACCACTTTGAAAACGTTGAAACCACTCGTGCACTCTGCTACGGGATAGGCAATCATCGCCATAAACTTGCTTCATCAATTGAAACGTTTCGGTAAAAGATTTACCAATTTTGAAACAAAATTTAAAGTTGGCTCTAATGATGGCACCACCAGAGGGCGCTAGATTCAAAAAGTCCTGTTTACTTTGGAACGTACCTTGTATTAAGTTTAACGAAGTTTGTAACACCCAGAAGTAAACGTCTGAGGCCCTAGAAAATATATAAATGATCAGCATGACGACCTGAGTCGATTTAGCCATTTCGATCTGTCCTTTGTCCATATATACTCAAACTAGTCATTCAGTATTTGAGACATCGATCTGAAATTTTGCACACGTCCTTTTCTCTCCAACCTGCTCATTTATTGGAACCATTATAGGAAATAACTACCACGCGAACTGAACGATCGGAATAAAGTTTTGATAAGGAATGTTTTGTATTCGTGAAGGGTATAAGCTTCCGTGCAAGCGATGTTTTTCTTGTTTCCTTTTAAGATTTTTTTTTTAATTTTAGGGCAACCCTTATGTGTCACTAAACTATTAACGGCTGAATGAAAATGCAAAATATTTCAATATTCAACACCAAATTTGCACATTAAAGAATGCCGATTATTACAAAATGAAATTAATATGCGAAACAGAAACCTTAACTACTTTATTTTCGTTACTTTTGAGATAGTAAATTTGGGAGAACCGATTTTTGGCGCTGTGATACATAAACTACGAAAATAACACGCTTCAGATCAGAAGCGCGAATTCGTAGAATGGAAGTCGGTTTTTATTTTTTTTGCTTTGAGGCACAACCGTAAAAATTCATCTCTACAAACATTCGAACATACAAGTAGCGCACCGCACACCTGCTGAATTTGGTGTAAATTACGGCTACCGAGTTCCTAAGTGCGAGTACACATGTATGAGGGTATGCAAATTAAAGCACGCGTCAAAAATTGTAAAAAGATAGCACAGAAAACAACAGAGAACAAAAACAACTATTAAATCACAATTGGCCGGCTGTCGGTCCACAACGGCGACGTGACAATGCCCTACGCGCGGCGGAAGTGTGGGTACAAATTGAAAACGAACTAACTCATTACTTTGCCGATGGAATTAATTAAGCTAAAACGTCGGTCGTAAAATATGAATATCATTAAAATCGTATTAAATTGGCTAAGAGAGCTCATAAAATAATAATTATGGGCTGCCGCAAAATTTTATGAACATTAGTGTGTACGTGGCGTACATACATATTTACTGTTATTTTGGGTATAAATTGAGCGTAGGAGATTACTGGTAATTATATTTTGGTTTAAGCAATAATTTTAATTGCAAACAATTTGCTTACAAAGAATTACAATAAATTTAATGACACAACTAAAGTTACATTTTTTGAAATGCCTTACAGTGGCTTAGTGGCTATAGTTTTAGCTTGATTTTAAAGACTTCATGTATAAACACGAGAACACGAATTAAATGCACAAGATATTGGAATTATAATTAAATTTTTTTTATTGCATTAAACATGTTAGCTGATTAAGAGCACTTGAGTACCGTGACAGCGTCTTAGAAAGATCAGCTAAGTATATAGCTAGAGTGGATGTTTGACGACGAAGATAGGCCTTTAGGAGACCATTTGCGAAACCATGAGCACTTAAATTCGCTCACTCTCTTATGTCCTCTCTGAACCACCCTGTGCTCCTGATGAAGTTCATCACTACAAAAGGTTTCATTTGTGCATCGATCGTTAGTTGCGATTATTTTCCTCTAGAAAGCTTTCGTTCGCATAGAATATTTTCCTGTAGGCTCCTATTTCTTCTTCTAAATCTTGACCTGCTTTTACAATAGTTGCTGTAATGAATATTACCAGTTTTAATAACAATAATGCGCCGAACGTTGGTTCCACTAATCAACCCATAGATGATTTATTATCTTAAGTCTTGAGATATATCCACACAAAAAGTAATCGACGGAAATCAAATCACTATGATTTAGTGAACTTTATACACAACTGCATTTATTGAGATATAATTCGTGTTTGCCAAAGTTTATCCCGATGAAGTACCCTTCTAAATGAATTAGAAAAAATTCAGCAATTAGACTTATAGATATTGACGCAATTGTAAACTAAATGTCCCAATTATCAGCTTGTACTGTTCATACTGGCTTCATTTAGCAAACAGTAGCCTTGCCAGTAGATCACTTTCCCGAACAAAATGAAATTATAAGTTCGCACAGTAAAACACTCGTAGATTTGGTAAGATATTTAGGTTTGATAGCCTAGTATATCCTATACAGCTTCCTTACCGCCAAGGCTCAACTATGGCAACAATTAAATGTGTATAAAGATAAATTTTCCTTCTAGAAAGTGTCTATGAAAAACGGTTCAGCTGAAAGTTAATTACGGTATGTCGTTATTAGATTGAACTTGTAAGATATATCTGAGTTATTGTTTGAGTAAAATGACTCTGTTTAGCTTTGAGATACAAGATCTGTACCCTGAACAGGGGATATTATGTTTGTCAAGATATTTGTAACCCGAAAGGAAACATCAGAGTCCCTATATATAATCAGCGTGAGGTGTTCAATCGATTTGCGAAATGTCCCGACAGTCTTTTTCCTTCCGTCCGTGTGTCCGGCCGACTGTACATATCGTAGTTTTAGCCACTCAATGTTTGAGATATCGATCACCCGTTCTTTTCTCTCCAAAAACCTGTTCATTTGTCGAAAGGACCGATTTCGAACTACTATAGCATATAGCTGGCATACAAAGTGAACGATCTGATTTTAAGTTTGCCTAAGTAGGCAAAATCACTTGTGTTAATCTTGCAAAGTATATCAAATCAAATATGAGACTAGTTGGTATAGTGTTTTTTCTGAAGAGCAAATTTGGAGTCATTGTAAGTATTTCGGAAAGTCTGCTACATCCTTACTAGAGCTCGGGAATTCTTAAGAGCCATAAAGTAAGGTAAATGAGAGCCAGGAAATGTTGGGACGTTGCAACATAACAGGTTAATTGAAAAGTCATCAGCCTGAAACATAAATGGCGCTACTAGAATTAAATTCATGCAATTTTTAGTCAACCCCAACATTTAAAAGGGACGCGTGTATTTGACACTGTCAGGTCATTAGCTTGTGAATTATACATATCATTTTGAGTGAAGGGAACTTTTTTTTTATTGGGAAAAATAGATGAAAAAGAATTTCCTGGGTTGATAAATAATTTTGTTTTTTGAGTGAAAAATACGTTAAACTTATAAATACTTAGCAAACAATTGGCTTGATGCCGTGTTTCTCCCCCCCTTCTGCCGAATATCGACCATCGAGAATTGGTATGCTAAGCTTAGACATGGTGAAATGAGCATCGGAAACGGTTAACGCAGTGAACATCCAAAACATGTTGTTACCAATGAAAACAACAACAAGGTTCACAAAATAATTTTGGTTGATCATAAAGTGAAGTGTTCAAGTAGCAGGCACACTAAAGTTATATAACTAAATGTGAACATCATATAATTCAAAAACATTTGTGTATGAGAAAAATACATCATAGCTTTCAAAGGTGGTGATGAATCCGAGCAGTGTTTTGAAGATGTTCAAGCATAATAACACCGAGGTTTTTGCGTCGCTATGTGACAATGTATGAAACATGGCCATCAATTCACTTCAAATTCTTATCGACAATCATCAGAGTGGACGACACGCAATGAACCTGCTCCAAGCATGGAAAATGCAACTTCCGTATTTGAAGAAAAAAGAACTGCGGTTTCGGCAAAAAAAACGATGGCAAAAATCTATGAAGTGGGCTTCAAATTGCTTGCACATCTACCGTATTTTCCGAACTGAGTCCCTCAGTGACTATTCCCTGTTCTCAGATCTGCAAGCTAAAAGAGTTATCTCCTCGCTTTTCTGTAAGAACTCTCAGCATCAGCATTTCGGTTATAAAGTGATGCCCTTGTCGTTTTTAGGTCACCCATTTATCTTTCGTGCTCTCCTCTAGTCTCTATTGGTCGCATTGCATTTGATTTTGAAGTTCCAGCGACTTCCTCAAGCAAATGTGTCTTCCTGAGTGCATAATTGACTGCGTAAATATCATAAGCCGGAAAATTGAGTTAATATTACAAAGCATATCTGGTTATTTAATATTTACGAGTGTCAAATCTCCAAGTGGCTTCCACAATGTCTGCTAATAAAATGCTTTCCGCCGCCAGCTTCGTTGTTTGACGAGCAGCCAGATAGCTTAGAAAAATTATGTATATTTGTTTGTAGTACTCTTGTATGATTGTGTGGGCATTCCATTGCATGTTTGCATATATGTGTATGTGTGTGTGTGTGATTTGTCACCCCAAAGGCCATGTGCCATGTCAAGTGTGACTTAATAACACATCAAAATCAACTTAATCAGCGCTCACAAGCGACGCCAGAAGCAAGGAGCTTGCATAGAAGCCACCAAATGCACTTGACATAAGTATAATTAGAATATTTACACACATATGTACATATGTATGTGTGTGTAAATAGAAGTTGCGAGGGAAGTACCAAGTAGGCCGGCTTCGGTCCTCTATAAATGACATCCATACATACATACAAACAAAAGTATGTTTAAAATTATATACATATATGCTTGTGTAAGTGTATATGTACATGTAAATAACAGATATATATATGTATACATATTTATATTGTATAACTGGCCGCGTACGCATAACATTTCATATGACACGCTTTGTAGCATGCAACATGCCACATTAAATGCACCATTTGCGCATAGCAACAACTATTCCGAAAGCTAATCGCTGTCGCTGCCGTCAATTGCATTCGGTAGTAACACACACGCACACACACCCACACACACATACATAAATTTACTCTTGTGGCGTTCAGCACGTTTCAGTAACTCCACGGACTGCATAGCTCACTGCCGGAGTTTTGCCGGCAAATTGGGGCGACCTACGAGGCTCTGTCCGATAAATACCGACCATCAACGTGAAGCTAGCGGCACATCTGAAAAAAAGTTTTCTACTTCAAATTGTGCATATTATAAAATAGCTAGCCAAAATTTTAGAAATTTATCTTGCGCAATTAATCTGTTTTGACAGTCGTTTTTGTGAGTCCTATTTCGGTGATTTCCTCAAAATGGAAAAAATTTAAAATATCGAACTGTAAATTGTCATTGTTTGAAAGGCAATACGCCTTCACAAATCAAAGATGAGTTGGGACTCTGTGTATGGTGACTCTGCACCATCGTTGTACCACCGTAAAATTTTGGGCAGCTGCATTTAAACGTGATCGCAGGAGCTTGGAAGATGATGAGACGTCCTGGGCGTCCAAAACAGGTAACCACTAACGATAACATCGCTAAAGTTTCAGCAATTGTACTAGACGACCGCCGGATTTAAAGTTATGGGAAACAGCTGAGATTATGAAAAGATGTCAAAGAAACTGTTTGTCACATATTAAACCAAGATTTGGGCATGAGAAAGCTGTCCGCGCGTTGGGTGCCTGCGTTTTTTTGCTTACGCTAGACCACAAAACGGTTGCGCGCAGTGAACATTTCCAGCGCTCTGTTGCTCAGTTTAGAGGCAATAAGACCGAGTTTTGGCGCCGGGATTGGATAACTGATAGACGAAACTTGGATTCATCATTATACGCCCGAAACAAAAAAAACAATCTAAACAGTGGATTGAAAAGGGGGAACCAGCTCCAAAAAAAACCTAAAGCTGTGTATTCGGCTGGGAAAGTGATGGGCCGAGTGTTTTTTTTGGGACAGCCATGGAATTATTTTTTATCGACTATTTCTTGAAAAAGGAAAAACTATAACAGGAGCATACTACGCTATCATTATTTGGACTAGCTAAAGTGAAGAAATTTCGAAAAATCGTCCACATTTTGCCAAAAAAAGAAAGTCTTGTTCCACCAAGACAACGCACCCATCTCACACCTCAACAGTCGCCATGGCGAAAATCCACGAATTGCGGTTCGAACTGCTTGACCATCCACTTTATTCACCGGATCTAGCACCAAGTGACTTTTTTTTGTTTTCCTCACGTAAAACTGCGCTCGGCGGCCAGAGATTTTCGTCCAAATGAGGAGGCAATCTCTTTCGTGAACTCGTAATTTTTGCAGACAAAGACGCCAAGTACTATTTGGAAGGGTTTGCAGAGATGGGGAGCATCGCTGGAGAAGTGTGTGGAGTTACAAGGAGACTATGTAGTAAAAATAAAAAAAAAAAAATTTGAAAAAGCGCGTGCATCATGGTTCTTCTCTTTACTGGCGTAGACCACCGCTTACGCGATTATAGCCGAGTCAACAACAGCGCGCCAGTGCGTTTCTATTCTTCTCTTCGCTACGTGGCGCCACAATTGGAATATTCCAAGCGAAGCCACCCCAGGTCCTTCTCCACTTGGTCCTTCCAACGGAGTTTTGGGGGGTGGGGAGGTCTTCCTCTTCCTCTGCTTCCCCCGGCGGGTACGAAACAGCGTCGAATACTTTCAGATCTGGAGTGTTTTCGTTCCATTCGGGACAAACCTGACCTAGCCAGCGTAGCCGCTGTTCTTTTAATTCGCTGAACTATGTCAATGTCGCCGTATATCTCGTACAGCTCATCGGGTGGGGTTCCATCGAATGCGATATTCGCCGTGGCCAACGCGCAAAGAACCATAAAATCTTTCGCAGAACTTTTCTCTCGAAGAAACTCGCAACGTCGACTCATCAGATTTTGTCATCGTCCAAGCCTCTGCACCATATAGCAGGACGGGTATTTATGCAGTGACTTATAGAGTTTTTGGTTTTATTCGTCGAAAGAGTAATTTACTTCTCAATTGCCAAAAATTAGTCCAAAGTAGCACCTGTTGGCAAGAGTTATTCTGCGTTTGGATTTCAAAAGCTGACATTGTTGGTGGTGTTTACGCTGGTTTTTCCGAAGATAGACGAAATATCTACACCTTCCAAAGTTATGAACTGTCAACAGTGACGTGAGTGCCAAGTCGCGAGTGCGACGAACTGTTTGTTTTGATGACAGGAAGATATTCGTCTTGCCCTCGTTCACCTGCCAGACCCATTTTGCGTTGCTTCCTTGTTCAGCTCCTGGAGAAAGCAGAACTAACCCGGCGCGGGTGTTGAGGCCGATGATATCAATATCATCGCATACGCCAGCAGCTGTACACTCCTTATAGAAGATTGTACTGCTCGATTAAGTTCTGCAGCTCGGAACTATTTTCTCCAGCAGCAGATTGAAGAAATCGCACGATAGGGGAGTTCGCCTTGGTCTAAAATCTCGTTTTGGTATCGAACGGCCTCGGAGAGGTCCTTCCCTTGATCCTGACGGAGCTTTTGGTCCCTGCTCAATGTACACAGTTTACACAGGTAGCCGTATTAGTTTTTGCGGGGGATACCAATTCAGATATTGCGGCATAAAGGCAACTCATTTCGTACTGTCGAAAGCAGCTTTAAAATCGACGAAGATGTGATGTGTGTCGATACCCCCCCTCCTTTCAACGGGTCTTTTTCCAAGATATGGCGCATGGTGAATATCTGGTCGGTTGTTGATTTACCAGTTCTTAAGCCACACTGATAAGGTCCAATCAGTTGTTGACGGTGGGCTTTAATCTTTCACACTAAATACGCTCGCTAGAACCTTATAAACGCGATATTAAGAGGCTAATCCCTCGGAAGTTGGCGCAGTTGTGGGGTCTCCTTTTATGGATTGAGGGCATAGCACACTTAAATTCCAATCGTTGGGCATGCTTTCGTCCGACCATATTTTACAAAGAAGCGATGCAATGCTCCTTATCAGTTCTTCGCCGCCGTGTTTGAATAGCTCGGCTGGCAATTCCATCCGCCCCGCCGCTTTGTTGTTCTTCAGGCAGCGGTAATTGCTATTCGAACTTCTTCTTGGTCGGGCAATGGAAACGTCTTTTCCATTCGTCATCGATTGTGGAATTCGGGTTCGTCCTTCTCCTAGCGTTGTGTGTTCACTGCCATTCAGCAGGCCTGGAGAAGTGTTCCCTCCATAATTTTAAGTATGCTCTGGGCATCGGTGACTAGATCACCTTGGGGGGTTCTACATGATATGCCTCCGGTTCTTGAAAACCTTCCTGTAAGCCGCCGCATCTTTTGGTAAAATTTTCGAGCATTAAACCCCTGTCGGCCAGCTTATCAAGCTCTTCGTACTCACGCATTTCGGCCTCTTTCTTTTTCTGTCTACAAATGCTGTCTCGCTTTCCTCTTCACTCTCGGTATCTATTCCCATCCCGCACGTGTTTGTGGTCCGATCGTAACGTTGCGAAAAAAAAAGGGTTTTTTTTTAAAAAAGGGCAGCCCTGTTTTCTCTCCGCTGCGACACGGTGGCGTGCACTACCCTCGTCGTACCAGCTGTTCTTTTGCACCTTCCGAAAACCAATGGTTTTTCCGGTGCAGCTGTATCGTAACGGTAGTTTGAAATGCCGTCCCACAGTTCCCGTTATACCGAGTTGTTGACGAAGTGCTCTCAGAGAGCAGGAGTGGCAAGCCGAGTAAAAATCGCCTCGGCTGTCTGTTGTGATTGCAGCTTCTCGACGTCCCGAACCTTCCTGTGTTGTTGTTGCGTGCGTTTTTTGCTGCACAGAGGCGGGTGCGTAATCTTAGCTGCAACAAGATAGTGGTCGCGAGTCGATGTGTAGGGACCTCGGAGTCGCACGCACATCTAAAACACTGGAGACGTGTCTTCCGTCTATCAAAAAAAAATGTTCACAACTGATCGAATCTGGTTGGTGGTTTTTCGATCCGGAGACAGCCAGGTAGCTTGATAATCTTCTTATGCTGGCATCTCTAGTACTACAGATAACCATATTTCGGGCCCCGGCGAAGTCGATCAGCCTCAACAACCCATTTTGGGGATGTTTTCCTCGTGGAGGGCTGAATTTACCGGGGGGGGGAACCGTAGTGCCAAAAGATACCTTCTTTGCCCACCCTGGCGTTGAAAGGTCGCCAAGCACGATTTTGACATCGTGGCGGGGGCAGCTCTCATAAGCGAGCTCCAAGCGCTCATCAAATTCATCTTTGGTCACATCGTCCTGCTCTTACCCGTCGGGGCGTGGGCGCAAATCAGCGATATGTTGAAAGAACCTCGCTTGAAATGCGGGATTGGTGGGCTAGACCGTTCATTACACCGGAGTGAATGGGATAGTACTTACTCGGCGACCGGAGTTCTCTCTCCCACCATGATCCAACACCAAACTTGCGCTCACTTTATATGGAGCCACTGTAATAAATGCCACCAAGGACCTACTCGTCTTTGTCATTGTCCCGTCCATCGCATTTCTGTTGGACGGCTGTGATGTCCCAGCCTTTATTTTCACGAGGACATCAACCAGCTGGGTCAGCGGCACCTTCCAATTAAGGGACCGGACATTTCCAGTGCATGCCCGCAATTCGGAGTCCTTATTTCGTTTTCCATGGTCGTCATCAAAATGGGGGTCTCCCTCATCCGAGGCTGGTTGTTGCTATTCGCTGGGGTTGTTTTTTTACGTGGCGGGTCCCAAACCCAGCGACACAACCCTATGTATGGGATATTTCGCCTTCTCACGTTAGCTCACTCAGCCTTCAAACGGATGTTCTTGAGTCTACCCAGAGGATACTTGGTCAAAGACCGGAAGTCGTGAGCTGCTTGAGTCATATTGTAAAAGTAAATCTGTTTCTGGCCACTTCCCAAGTGAATGGCGATCAGAGAACTTTCCTCACGTTGCGTGAACTTCTACATATGACTTCCATCCTCCCTCCCTCATGTTAGGTCGGTTATTTTATCGGGACAGCCCTCGTATAAGCGAACTTGTGTGCAATCGTTGTTGTTTTTTTGTTGTTGTGTGTAATTTTGTTTTTTTTTTTTTTTTTTTTTTTTTCGAGCGCAATGGCACGAACGCAGTGACTTTGAACAGTAGTCGCGTGCAGTTCACGAACTTGTGGTGGTGGTTTGTTGTTATTGTTGTTGTTATTATTATTGTTGTTGCAGCGGGAGTTTCGTTGCTGTTGCGGTTGAAGTTGCATGGAAATCGCAATGAAACGAAAAAAAAACGCATTTGCCATTTCAACGGAACGCATACGATATTGCTCCGTTTAGGGGCCCTCATGCCGTCCCATGATGGACTAATTATAGAAGAATGAAAAATAGGAAAAATTGGTAACTTATAAAAAGAGCTTTTATACAAGGACTTAATTTTGATATCGATCAGTTTGTAAGCAGCAAATATGCTATAGTTGGTCGATATCGCCTCCACTACTCCAGCCTATATGGTTACAGAGTTGTATACATATACTAATATGAGGGTTGCTATATATATTTCTCGCCCTAATAGTGAAAATAGGCATATTATATCAACGATAATGTTTTTTTTTTTTTTGTTTTTTTCGTTGGATTATTGGAAGAGCCCTACACGGTCGATTGCTGTTTTATTTCGGGCTCATACGCATAGATCCATGATTCGTTACCTGTGACGATCTGACCTGACGTCTTTTGAAGCACCGCGATCGTATTTTTTCAGCATTTCTTTACACCAATCCACACGAGCCTTTTCTTGAGCGATTGTCAAATTGTGCGGGATCCAACGACAACAAACCTTTTTTACGGCCAGGTGTTCATGCAATATCAAATGTATGCTGGTGGGAGAAATGCATAGGCATGCCTCTATCTGAAGGTATGTTACATGATGGTCTTTTGCATTATCAGTTCACGTACGGCATAGGGGGGAAAAAATGTTTCCCTCCTGGCAACAACGGCTGTTTTTGGAAGACCTTCACGGAATTCGTCTTTGAGCGAGCGTCGGCCACGATTGATTCGTTGTACAAGTTTTTCTCCCAGTGCTATAGGATGGTGCTTCATCATAGCCATACAAAGATTTTAGTTCACGATGCATCTCTGTTCGTGATAATCCACGTCGAAAGTTGTGAAAAAATGATCGCACGAAAATGTTCACGAGTTAATTCCATTTTTTGGCCGAGATGAATTTTTTAATTCCCTGTAAATAAAACAATTCACGATTAAATGACAAAACGTTCTGAGTGATGTTATGCTAAAAAATTGCTAAAAAATGTCAAACTTTCCAATGGAAATGTCAGATTGCACCTGGCCACACTTAGTGTTGCCTAGTCCAGAAATATATATAGCAGTCTACGTACTCTACTTATATACTTAGAAGTTATATGAAAAAAAATTCATGGAAATAAATGTGTGGCTAAAAATGGCAACAAATCTCGTCATAGTTTGTCAGTTTATACGTAGATTACCTATATCTCGACTAAGATAAAATGTGACTCAGTGACAAACTGACGCCCCACCTAAATATAGCTCTATTGGAAAGCACTTAACCTTAAATCTTATAGGAGAATTCTATAATATAAGTGACTAATAGCTGCTACTCTACTTTTATAGGTTTCTGAATTTCTTAATTAATAAAATATATTATTAAATCTTTTTTATAGTTGTTATTGTATTTTCATCTGAGCACATGCAATAATCGGAGCCTTTGTTAAGCAACTTATCGCGCCTCTGCGGCTTGTCGTTTATTGCAATTCGATGACGGCATCTGCAGATGAAGCGCTAGTCAGCAAATATTATGCACTTTTTATTCCCGTAACTGCGTATAGATATATTTACATGTTTGCGTAATAAATATACATATGTATATAAGTTTGTATATGTACCTTAGTGTATGCAAATAATTTTTAAATTTAGTAGCGACTATCAATCTGCAGGCGCCGTTAACAAGCTGCTGTCAGCAATTTCCATTTCAGTTACAACTGTAATTTATTTACGCTTGGTCATTACAACAACAAATAAAGGCTGCTTTATAATTAAAAAAACAAAAATATTTCGAATGCACAAAACATTTCCATCTGTAAGTACATACATATGTATGTTTATGAATATATTTAATATGTAGTGGGAATATACTCAAATATTCATAATGATTCGTTGGGGTAGGTACATATTTTGAGAGCTCAGCGACTGATAACAACCAAAAAGACTCCATTCATGGCAAGCAATTTGTTCAATTTAATTGCGTTGATAAGCAGCACGAGATATTTTTTGAAAATATTATATTTATGTATATTATCAGCATGGGAACATAAATTTAATATAAATACTAATGTTGGGAAATAAAAAAATGTATAAATGTATGTATAAAGTTTCAAAAGTACCCCTTCTATCAGTAGCATCCAAATATTTCATCTATACATTATTCGAGTATAATTATTCCAGTCTACTGAACTTACCACTGTGAGCACAAAATACTAAGACTTTGTTCATAAATATAAAATTCTTAATTTTTTCTTCGAAATTTATGTTGTCCCCCTCGAAGTAATCCCTCTTGGCCACAATATACTTGTGCCAACGTTCTTTCCAATCCTCAAAACAGTTGTTAAAGTCATTTTCCAGAATACTCTTCAATACGCGTAGCGATTTTCGTTTAGTATCTTTAATTGACTCAAACCGGTTTCTTCGGAGCGATCGTTTAAGTTTGCTGAACAGCCAGAAGTCGCATGGATCTTAATCATGCGAATTCGGTGGTTGCGGCACGATATTGATTGATAATTTGGCGAAAAACTCACGAAGAATCAATGCAGTATGTGACGGTGCATATAGTAGTGCAAAAACCTAGAGTCGTCGGCCCATAATTTCGGCCTCTTTTTACGAATAGCTTCGCGTAAACGACGCACAACACACAAATAAAATTGAACATAGGTCGGAAGGAGTTCAAAGTGCACCGATAATCGAAAAAAAACTGTCTAAATAAACTTAATTTTCGATCTGCTTTGATGTGGGGTTTTCGGCTCACCTTTGCCACGATATTCTGCCGATTTATCGTCTGTTAACGGGTCATAAGCATATATCCAAAACTCACCACCATTATTAATACGTTTCACAACAGCCTGGTAGTTGGTAACCATCGTTAACACGACGCTGTTTTTATCTTTTCTTAGGCCCAAATGATCTTTCAAAATATTGTATATTTCACTGATCCTACTGATATTCCAACAATGCCAGTAACATATCTGACTGTTAATCGTCGATTCTCAAACACCAATTAGTATATTTTATTGACGTCTAGATCATCAATTGATATTGATAGTCATCGTCATCGCGTTCTCGTTTGAACAATTTGTACCAAAGACACTTGTTCGCGTCAAACAATTAGCGTCTACTAAATACTCACCGTTTTGTCAACCTAGAAAAAAATATTTCCACAAATGGGTTTTCGACCAAAATTTATGTAAATTAAAAAGTCTTACTATTTTTTGCCCACCGTAATAGTTGTATCAGTTATATGTTTGATTCGTCACTCGCTTTATTCTACAGTGAAACCACGGTAGCATAATCCCATAATCTCTTATCTATTCAAAGTAAAAAAACGAAATGTTAATCATCACTAAGTCACTACGAATAGCTTTATCAGTTCAATTTAATGGTGATTCAGTATGTTGGTTCAGATAAATTGCGACAATTTATTGGAAAGCCACAAAAGCGCTTTATGTTGGAGTTGGTGAGGTTATCATCACTATAAGTAGCGTGCATAGCTTGACCGCCGAAACTGTCATGTCAAAAACTGGGTTAGACTTTATAATTTTTATTTTTCTTTAAGATTTGCGGTAAAGTCCTCATTGTTTATCTTAATTTCTGACCAACGCTAGGAAACGGTTTCTGAAAGAGAATCTTTTTGAAGGATCCACAGTAAATATTCTAATAGATACAATTATATAACTTATTTGACAATATCTTTAGTCTTTCTCTCCAATTGAAGACTTGTGCATAAGATCTAAGGCTTCTACTTTTACAAAATCAGTTGAAATTCTCGTTTATTGAAAGACCGCTATATTTTGCCAAGTAATGCAGAAAATAAAATTGCATTCAGTTAATTTTGCGGTTAATGATTCATTGTGTTCTTTGTGATTAATAATTCTGGACCAATTAACTGTTATGTAAAGCTTTTAATTGTAGGCTTCTCTGTAGAGTTTTTGTGTCAGAGTTGATTTGTAAAGTTCCCGTACTTCGCTCAGCAACATATTTTTATTTTGAAATGACCTTCTTGAGAGCACTTGAACTTCAGGCAAAACAGAGCTGTCTCAAATATTTCCCTTAAGCTAGCAATACGTCACGACATAAAAAGGGATGGAGACATTGACGAGCAAAAATATAGCATAAGAAATACCTACAAAAGAAGCAGCGGTATCTATGTTGAAAAGAGAAATTATGTGGGGTTTGTTTCGGGTATTAGTTGGAGTAGATTATGAAGGCTTATTTTTATGCGTCAGACAGATTAGGAACCGAAATTCCAAAAAACGCAATTCTTTTCTGTCGAACAAAAACACCAAACAGATTTTCTGAAGTATCTCCGGTATCTTTACCTTCACAATTTTTAATTTAAACTCTATGTATAGGTTTTTTGGAGCCGTTTCGATCTTTTCGAACATCGTATTTTTAAATTATCCAATATTTATTTTTCTGAAACATCGTTACTTAATCACATCCCGTAGCAGAAGAAAACATTCCCCAAAAAAATTTTAGTAAATGCCGCCGAGTTCTTGTTCAGACAAAACATCAGCGTTTGTTCCCAATAGTTAGACCAGATTGCTGTGGGAACCATTAAGAGCGTGCTTCTGTTCACTTTCGCTTTTAAGTTTAATTTGGAGAAAGCTTCAACGCTTGCTAATTGTGATCAACGGGATACATTAAAAGCTCTGGAAGTAGTGACTTGGGTCCTGGGTTACAGCCGTCACAATCGCTCTTTTATTCGTGTTGAACAACTTTATGTGAGTTAAAGAAAGTCAACAAAGAACCTGCAAAAGGTGTTACTTAAGGGTCTTTTTCTTCTTTAGCCTAATCTGCTAGCCGAATAAACAACAACGCGCCAGTCGTTTATTCTTTACATTATTTGGCGTGGTACCAAGTACAGACAGGTCCTTCTCCACCTGATCTCTCTAACGGAGTGGATGTTTTCCTCTTCCTTTGCTTCCATCGGCGGGTATTGAATCATCAACTGCAGTAGTCGCCGTTGCCAATGCGCAAAGGACGATAAATCTTCCTTCGATGGATTTCAAGGCTAATATTGTTTTTACTGATGATGCTGTTGATCCAAGATACATACATATACCAAATTATCTACGACTTTAATGTTATGACTGTCAACAGTGACGCTGGAGCCAAGTCGCAAATGCGATGACAGTTTGTTTGATGACAGCAAATATTTCGTCTTGTCCTCGTTCACAACCAGACCCTTCACTTCCTTATACAATAATTTAGGAATAGTAGTTCATTTCGACAAACAAAAAGTAGCATATGCTTTCCATATCTGTCTGTTTTCAATTTGGTTAGATGTTATAGAAAAGTCGGTATGGTTCCGAAAATGTTGTTAAACACTCAAAGCGACCGGGGCAATTGGTCACAGCTTAAACCTGGGAGGTAAGTAGTGAGTTTGAAGAACTGTAGGAGCTCCAAAAATATGTATGATTTGCTCATTACCTACTCTTCTTACTGTTCATGGGTCGACAGCCAAACCTTTAATAAACTAGTAAGACTTGGTGTAAAGTAGTTAGCAAATCATACTCAACACTGGGAAGAGTTTTTGATCCCGTTTTAAACCTAGAAACGAGTTTCGTTGTATTAAAACTTAAAAGCAACCATGTAGAACATTTCGGGTTTTCATGCTGGGTACACTATAATCCCGTATATAATAAAAATAAGATTATACCGGATTACAAAATTATTTTGTGTGAAAATTAGAAACCAAACATTCTTGAAATGAAAATGTTAGAGTCTTCCTCAAGAGTGTAACTATTAAAAGCATGCATGCGCTCACCACCCTCACCCAGCTAAGCACGTGTACACATATGGGACAGCCAACCACCCTTTTTGGTGCACTCCCTGCAGCTCTCTCATTTGAGGAGTTCAATTTGTGTTCTATTTTTTTTTAAATTTATTTATATTCTTTTCGCTCTTGTTTTCCCCCTCAATGCACGCGCATATTTCTATGTTGAATGTGTGATATTATTTTCGTCTGTGGTGCACGCATATCTCGTGGATACAATTTGCTCAGAGCAATCACAATTACTTGCAGTGCAACTGAGAGACAACAAGCCACTAACCCAAAGACAACTAGAGTTGGCGCCGGTGAACAACAACAAAAACAACAAAGCGCACAGCGAACACGGTGGAATGGAACAGCCAGCCAGCCAGCCGGCCGGTGTGGAGAGCTCGGCGCACGACTGCACGCAGCAGACTATAGTCAAGCAACGCTGAGCCAAGCTTAGGGCCAATGAAGCCTGGTCATTTTCAATTGGACTGTTGGCGAAGACGGTAGCAAAGCAAAGAGACACAAAACAGTTGTTGAAAAGTCGGTGTAGTTCGAAAACGCGAAAACTTGTATGAAACCGAGACGAGTAGTGGTTGCGGTTGAAGTAGAAGTGGAATTTGTGGTGCGGTGAAGTGAAGTGCATGCGCCGAAGTGGGCGGTAGAGGTGTGTGGCATTAAAGTGATTTAAGTGGAGTTAGTGTGAGGGTGTTGGAGTGTGTTTATGGGTGATTTATTATAGAAAATATCTCAAATAGCAATGCTGTGATATATTTTTTTTAAATGTAACAACAAGAACAACTTCATAAAAGTGTTTGAAATCGCAAAAACAGCAAAAGACATATGATTATGTAGTTAGATATTACTAAGTTGAAGTGATATAATTTTTTTAATGCAACAACAATAACAATATCATATATTAAGTGATTGAAATTGAACAACAACAACTGCATATGTTGATATTAGTGCTATTTTTATATATAATAAATAATAAGGGCTCCATAATCAGTCTTTATGACTAAGAACTTGTAGAGCCTGTAGACAGACGTCGGCGTGTTGTCTTGCAGTCGCTTCGAGAGACGTCCAACGGGCGGCAGAAGCCACTTATCCGGTGGTATAATCAAGCGTTGGACTCGTATGCAACCAATAAGAACTTACATTGTACATATGTGTGTATAAAGACAAGGGATGTATGTACATATATACATTTGTATATATACAAATACATATGTATACATATATAGTAGATCTGTATATATAGCTCTAGTGTTCAACGACTGCAATTACCACGGCAACAACACGAATAAATGGACATATTACTTACAAGTGCTATCACAACAAACACAACAACAACAAAAACAACGATAAACACGACAGAACAGCAGCAGTGAAGATTAAAAGCGTGAAAAAAATAAAAAATAAAATACAAAACCAAAAAAAAAACACAATAAAAACAACAACAAAAATTTGTTGTGGAAAAATAGTGGAGAAAATCGTCACATCCGTCGCCGCAATTGTCGTTTATTTGTGGCACTTTTTTGTTTTTTTTTTGTTTTGCGGCTTCTGCTCCGTGATCAGCCAGCAGAGAAGCGTTGCGGGCGAGCAGCCGCGATCAGTTCGTGAGCTAGAGATATTTTTGCAAGTGATAGGTGGCGTTGCCAGCCAACGCGCTGATACGCAACGCAAATTAAGCGCACAACAACAAAAAAAAACTAAAAGAAAATACACACACTCATACGCACACATACACATACATAGCTACGCACGCACGCATAATCGCCATTTCAGCGTAGCGAGTGTGGACCGGCCGCCGGTCCGTGCGTCAGTTTGATTTCGTTGCGCGTCCAGTTGTGATCTATTCGTGACGCTTCGGTGGAGTGGCGTTGCAACTGCTGCTGTCGCAACGCGTTTTAATTGAATTAGTGAAATGAAGTGCTCCAAGTGTTGAGTGTACGGTGTTGTTGTTGTTGTTGCAGTGCTTATCAGTTGCTTCATTTAATATTTCTTGAATTGGAGTTCGAAAAAAAAACAAAAACAACGGTGTTACATTGCATAGCGAGAAATAAGTGTATGTATGTTTGTGTGAGTATATAAATATGGTATAAACATACATACATATGTACAAATGTGTCCAAGAAAGTCACAAGTCGCTTTTGGTGGTTGAGCTCACTTTTCGTCCGAAATGGCAAAGAGAAGCAGATAAACAAGTTCCGCGCACAAATTGTGATTAATGACGATTGCGAGGGGAAAGGAAATCATTATACATTTAAAGGAAGACAGCATAAATGCTAATTAAGAATTCATACAAAAAATTAATTAATATGTGAATACATACAAACATACTTTTGAGTTTGCAGAAAATATTGATAGAGAAATAAAAGAGCTGCGGTTTCTTAAAAAGAAATCAAAAGTATTTTGCGAAGCGCTGGAAGGTTTTAAACATATTTGTGTACTATATACATATACATAATATAGGTATAATATAATAATAAAAATGTACCAAGAATGTTAATTGCTTTAAGAATTCATGTGGCTAAAAATATATAAATTTGGAAAAATAAAAAAAAATTTAATCGACAATCTTGCAATATTTCAATTGACTTCCACAGTCATTTTTTGTGGTCGGTCTATTTTTTTAACCTTTTTTCGGACATTTTAAGACATTAAACTCAAAATTTTTTGTGTGACCCTTTTCTTCTAAATTTTGAACGCACAACCTTTTTTCCTCTGGACAATGTTTTGCTCGAACCATTTTTCTACATAAATACCACTATGGGCAAAAAATAGTAAGACTTTTTAATTGAAATTCGTGCAAAAACCCATTCGTCGAAATACTTTTTTTTCTAGGTTGGTATGACTGTCGGATGTCATTGTGCCAAATCTCACATCGAAATAATCATACGTGTTTAGTATATCTACACTTGCCTTTCTAAAGTCCATAAAGTGCATTCGCCGATTTTTTCAATGAGTTGAAAATTATTCAACAAAGAAGTCCCTTTAAAGTTTGTGTACGGAATCAAATTTCTGGAGACGAAACGTTCAGAATGTTGGAAACCAACTTCGGTCGAACTGTTTTTCGCGAGCAAGCGTTTTGATTGGTACAAGTTATTCAAAGCAGGTCGACGCGTTGACGACGAACCACGTCCAGAACGGTCAACTGATGATCAATACGTCAAAAAAATAAAGAATCGACGATTAACAGTCAGAGATTTTACTGGCATCGTTGGAATATCGAAAAGATCAGTGAAAACCATTTTGAAAGATAATTTGGGCCTAAGAAAAATGAGAGCACGATTGGTTCCAAAGTCACTAAATTTTTTCGAAAAAGAGCGTCGCGTTAACTTCTGTGAAACAATGCTTTCCGACTACCAGTAAGGCATGTCATTCGCATTATTTCTAGCGAAGAGTCTTCGATCTATGCTTATGACCCGGAAACAGCTGATCAATCGGTCGAATATTATGGCAAAGGCGAGCCGAAGATGAAAAAACTATGTCAAAGCAGGTCCAAAATCAAGGTTATTAGAAAAAACTGTGAATCCTCGATAATCGAGATGTGGTGCACTTCAAACTCCTTCCGATTGGCCAAGCTGTCAACAAAGGAAAACCGGATACGGTAATGCATCGTCGCATAATGAATTGATTTTTCGTGAGTTTTTCGCCAAATTTTCAACCAATATTGTGGCGGAACTCCCGACGCTTGATTTAACTCCGTGTGACTTCTGGCTAATGAGCAAACTCAAATGGACTCCCCGGGAGAACCGCTTTGAATCAATTAAAGCCATTAAACCTGAATCAATACACATTCAAGGCTATTCCGAACATAGACTTTAATAACTGTTTCGAGGATTGTAAAACATGTTGGCACAAGTGTATTGGGGCCAAGGGAATTACTCTGTAGAGGACGACATAGATTTTGAAAAAAAAAGTTAAGAACAGAGTTTTACTATTTTTTGCTCATCGTAGTATTTACTGTCAGTGTTTTGAAAGCCATTTTCGGGGGAAAAACTATTATTCCTAATATCCTTAGGAAGGGAATATGCTTTTTTGGTTTTCCAGTAGATGTCTATGTTTTTATAATTTTTTAAGAGAAAAACCAACAAAAGTATGAAATTAAATAGCGTTTTTTCTATATTTAAAAAATTTCATTTAATTTTAAGCTACTGAATGATATTAATAACAGTAATAATAATGATAAAAAGCACAATAATAATTTTATGTATACTAATAGTTCAATGGATGACAAATCCTTCAAATTTATTAGTGAAGCACATTTCTTAATTGAAAAAAAGTAATAACCTAATTAATATACATATAAACATTTTTTATAATTTTGGAAATGTCTCTAATAGTGACTACATGTTTAATAATTAAAAAAAAAATACAAATTTCAAAAAATTCATTGTTAACACACAAATTCAAGTAATATGCTCGAAGCAAATATTATTACAAAAAAATCGAGTCAGAAAGTTGGGAAAAAAATATTTCACAGATTATTATAATTATTAATATTTTTTAATAAAAAAAATAATTATTTAATATTTTATTAAAAAATAGCAACCAAAGACACAATTTTTTCCACAATATATAGCTTTCGCCAACAAAATATTACTTTTACTTTAACAAATTTACCTCAGCAACACCAATTGCACCTAGACACACAATACAGCAAGACAAACATTACCAGAAACACCAACGCCAAATTCAATCGAGCAAATTTCGCAATTGTGATAAATTAGTGATCTACATATGTACTAGGTCCAACAACAAACACACACACAAAAAAGTGAATAGAAAAAGCAGTGAATAAAATTAAATTTATGCAAAATGCAAAATCAATCGAAACGTGTCAAAATGTCAACGCAACAGCAGCACAACAAAAGCAACAAGCACCGCAGAGTGCCTAGCCAGCAGCCGTTCACCTACATCGCTCTGCTCTGCAGCATATTCGCCTTGTTTTGGCCCGCCGATGGCTTCAACTTCGCAAAGCAACCGAATATTGCAGTTCCAGCGCCGCAACACTTGAAATTCTTCCAGCCACAAACACGCAGTTCCTACTTCGGTTACACGCTGGTGATGCGACCGACGAGGTGAGTTTCGCCGCAATAGATATGTGCATAGCACTTATAAGCATACATACTGACATACTGGCATACATTCGTATATACATACATACATTCGTATATATGTTTATATGTACATATATACTTGAGTAAATGCCTTCCCACAATCGTATTCATATGCTAACTGTACAGATACAGTTATGTATTTTCGTTTTTTGCGGTTTAAAAATTTGATTGCAAAAATTAATTGATTCCCATGATTTTCCACTTTGAACTCGTAAAGCAAATTAATGGGTGGAATTTTTATGATATTAATGACTGCCCCAAAACAAAGTAAAAAATAAGATTTTCTTGAAAAGAAGAAAGTTCGTGGGATGTGAAAGCAAAAAATCAAAATATTAAGAAATATCTTTCACTTCAAAGCAATAAATTTCGACCAAATTAAATTTTTTTTTGGAGCTGTGTATTAAATTTGTTAACTCATTTGGGTAGTTGGCAAAGAAATATTTTAAAACTTTCAAGTACTCATTAACATATAACTATGAAGTAAAGTGACGAATCGGACAAAAAAACAGGTATAAACTGGCATAATACAATGTAGGTCAATACAATATTTTGCTCCGCTTGTACATTACTCAAGTGTTTAACTTTATTGTTATGCTCTCCGTCATCAGTGTACATACATATGTACATAGATATTGAGCAAAGCAGTGACAGATCGAAGAAGAATATCACGTGGTATAGGATGGGCCATAAAAAACCTTAAATTTCGAAGATAGGGCGTATGAGTTGAGTGTAGCGTTTGCTGTATGGCCGTAGCGCCGTCCTGCTGGAACCAAATGTTGTCCAAGTCTTCCTCTTCAATTTGCTTGAAGAAAAATTCGGTTAACATTGCGCGATATCGCTCACCATTGATGGTTACGGCGGTTCCTTCTTCATTTTCGAAGAAAAATGGGCCGATGATTCCACCAGACCAAAATCCGCACCATACAGTGATTCGTGCTGGGTGCATTGGCTTCTCGACGATTACGTGCGGGTTTTCTGTGCCCCAAATGCGACAATTCTGCTTGTTAACGTAACCATCGAGGTGGAAATGAGCCTCGTCCGAAAAGATGATTTTTCGGTAAAATTGACCATCCTCGGTCAAACGATCTTCTGCCCAATCTGCGAACTGTAGAATAGTGAATAGCGACCCATTTCGTAAATTTTAGACTTTTTACTGAATATCTGTCACTTTCCGAATGGTATTTGACGTTTCCAATGTCAAAATATAGATAATTCAAATTTAAAACGTTAGATGGCCCACCCGATACTATTGAACGTAGTAGAAATTATATAACTCTATGGTACTAAAAATGTGGTTTTATAACTTTCGTTTCTTCCAAGGTCAATCTAAGTTATGCTAGAGTTTTATAGTTAGCATACCCAATTTTGGATTCGTATCTGGTCTTAATTAACTGAAAACCTCCAGATCTGTATTGTGCTCTGATAGCAGCAGAGTGGTTCAGTGACTATTATGATATGAATAACTCCCCAAGACCTGTGTACGATTCCAATTTCTGACCAATATTAAAATTCTACTTTCATTTCAAATCTCGGAATCTCGAAATATACTACTTACCAATATAATTCTGTCATAAAAAGGCCTTATTAGTAGATCGTTACATTTATTGGATAACATAGTGCACAGCAAACAAGTATGAGTATCTTTGTTCAACATGCTGAAGCTTGGACGGGAGGCCAAATTTATATCTTATTTTGAATTAAAACAATTTAGAAGAGACTGATGGTTGAAAAGAGTGGAGTTTTAGATATTTTTAAACTCCTGAAGATCTATTCCATCCTCACTATAAAGACTAAAGAGATCGTTTATACAATCGTTTATAATACTTATATATCAGTAGGATCCCTACAAAACCTAATTGAGAATGTTTCGAAAGTACAGCCAGGTCCTTCTCCACCTGATCTTCCTCTGTTTCCATTCCGACAACATTATTTAGCCAGCGATGCCGCTGTATCTTGGTTCGCTGAACTTTGCCAATGACGCCGTTTATCTCGTACAGCTCGTCGTTCCATCGACTGTGGTACACGCAATTGCCAAAGTACAAAGGACCATAAACCTTCTGCAAAACCTTTCTCTCGAACACTCCGACCGACTAACTCATCAGATGATGTCAATGTTCATGCCTCTTGACCTTATAGCAAGTCGAGAATGATGATGAACTTTTAGATATTGGTCTTTGTTTCCCGAGAGAGGACTCTACTTTTCAAATAACTACGCAGTCCAATAAAGCTATCCCATCTTCACTATAAAGACTAAAGAGATCGTTTATAATATTCATGTATTAGTAATGTATAGTAACATCCCTACCAAATCTCATTAAAAATGCATTAAAATATCCAAAGACTGCTCTACACAAACTATTCTTGACTGTTATATCAAATATAAATTGGTTATAGCAGTCAGTTTGGGATCTTACTTGGGCAGCTTACAACGTCGGTCCTATATCATATATCATAACACCCTTAAAAATTGACAAAGCACTTTGAGTCTATCACAAATTTGCTGAGACGGCTAATGTTAGTTACGGCTATGGCTCCTGGTTCGCCGAAAGTTAGTTTGCTGAGGTGTTTTATAGCTTGTCTGAGGACAAACACTCCTTGACTTGTTTTAAGCGCACGATCTCAGTGCTAGTACTGCCATTCTTCTGTCGATTATACCAGTACTTGTGAATATTTTATACCTCTTACAAGAAAACCTCTTACTTTTTTATCGCAGAAACAAATACATATCGAAAATAAAGTCTATTAACTAATTGAATTCATAATAGTTTCCGAATTTTTCGGGAAATACGAAAATGCGTTTAGATTGAAGGAGTGCTTAAGTCTGAAGGGCACAGGAATAGTTCACAGTAAAGCTTGGTATCTTCTGGCAACGACCACATAAATTCTTTATGTTCAAATTAAGTCGAAAGAAAACCAACTGGGTGAAAAGACATGAAACAAATTTTTCCTTAGGAACTTATAAATATTCTCAAGCGTCTAAAGCAGTATATTTTCAGAATACAGTGTGGAAGTTTTTCTCTTCGAAATATTTCTTACGAAAGACAGTTAAAAGTAAAATTTTCTATTAAAAAAATGGCTCTGGTTTCTGCGATATCATAACCAAATTTTAATCCGTGATGATTTCTTCAATTAATGATCCACCGATAACCCAAGCTAATTTGTTTATATGGTCTTCATAAAGCTTTAATTCGATTTCCGTTTCGATTTCGTTGATTTTTTTCTAAGCCAGCGCAAGAACCGCAATAATTGCCAGCTTAGCATATAAATTTGGTTAATTTATTAAGCTTTCAATTACTCCACCCTTATGGGCAACACCTCCAAAAAAATAAACAATAAATACAAAACAAATAACCGCTTATTAGAACAAATTGCAATAACAAAAAGCAAATAATAATAATTAAGTAAGAATACCGGGTATTAGCAGTGGATCACCACACATTTCCTCATAGCTATAAACTGTGCTATAACATATTTATACTCGTGTGTACATACATATATATCCATACGTACATTCAAACATATTTACTTGTATGCGATCATAACAACTTCAATAACTTGAAGAAATCACGAAAACTTACGTCAGACTTAAGGCGAACTTGTGAAGAAATTTATTCTCATTTAATTTCGTGCATGAATTCTTTCTTCAATTAGTGTCTCCGTGAGCGAGCGGGAGTCGCTTGCGAGTCTGCTGGATAGTTGGCAATAAATGGTGCAAAATTGTTATTGTTATTGTTATTTATTTACGAGCATATAAACATAAAAAAATAAAATAGCGACCAAGTAAATAAACCGCAATTTAGCATGCCGCGTTCCAGACGACTGTGAAGAATCAGAATTAGTAGAAGTTTAAGTTGAAAAGGGGTAAATAACAGGGGTGTACTTGTTAAATGGTTCTCTCTATGATCTAATGAATCCACGAAACTGTCCGATTGGTCTGGTTGCGTTCTAAGAGAGTCATCTCATACACTAACAAGTCATCAGAAATAATTTGGAAAGTGTAAGCGTGAATTTGAAGTGAGAAGATGATAAAATTAATGAGATAAAAATCAGTTGAACTCCTTTGAAGCATCCACATTCTTCTGAACAATTGCTAATATTCAATTATCAAGTGCTTGTACTTGTGCAATTTATTTTCAGGATCGTTTTTTGTTTGTACCTTCACCCGAATCGAATTCGCCTTTCTTTTCTCTCCAAGCAGCAGCTCATTCGTCGGAACCGTCGCTATCGGACCACCAAGACATATAACTGATATACTGACCGGCCAATATAAATATAAATATTTCTAAAGTTCGTATCCATTTTTAAAGGATCAACGCCGTTTTGAGTCTTGTTGCCGAAACATCATTCACCAGAAATTTCATACATCATACAGTCAGAGTTATCTAAGGCTTCCCAATCATAGACTTATTTTGATTTTTGAAATGGTAACCATATCTCTAAGATGACAAGATATGATATCTCACTAGTGGTTGCTAGACTTGGCTTAAGTATTTTCAAAGCTACAACTATTCCTCATTTTCTATGAAAGTTGCTGACACTCGTTATAGAAACAAATAGTATCTTAAGCGCCGAATTAGCCCTAGTATAGAGTCTTGCTTAAGCTGTTTTGTTCTGAAGTATTTCGTTATTTATTTATTAATATTCATTTTTTACTTTAAAAAAGAGCTTTTAAATTCCCCAGCACCATAGAGGACCGGCATTATCCGTGGGTGTAATACGCACTAAAACACTCCCATTTTATCATGGACTTCAAGGCAAGGTTTTCAAAATGGATAAAGTTTGTAGCCAGCATCAAGCTATTTGGTTCACCTTCTATTGACCCGAATTCTCCAGAGCCGGAGAGTCTGCGTCCTTATCCCTTTCTTAGTTAATATAAGCATTAATGTTCTCGGTCTTTCCATAGGCGGAACTTAAAAAAGGTATGGTTTACATCGCCTAGTAGTTCATCTACGTAAATACAATGTAGAAATTTCTGTTGTTCTCATGTTGTAAGGGTATTTTTGGAATTACCTGTGACCGGATAGCATTTGTGTTAAGTAATATGTAAGTAGCTCACCTCTGCGTGCTTCCTATTGTGCCACATATGTATACCTTTGATTAGTTTGGCGGTTCATCTTCCTTTGCTCACCATGGTGCCGTGCCGATCTTGCCAGGTTTCAAGTGTTTGCTTTCTCGCCATTAGTTGTCCTCACTTCTTTGCGAGTAGACCTTATCTCCTTCTGGTAGTTTTCTTCTACTTGCAAGCGGACCTCTAGTGTCTGCCATAAGTCTTGCTAGCGACATGTTTTTAATTGCAGACTTTCAGCATGCCTCTAGAATTTAAGTCCATCAGTTTTTTATCCATTCTTATATCCCGATATTTTAGGGTTTACATCGTATGGATAATTTCTGAATGATCTTGAGTAGTCACCTTCAGCGCGATGTGTTTCCAATTAAATATTTAATGGAAATAATGTCAATTTTTTACGTGGTCTTCAATCAAATCTTTATAAAAGGGTTTCTTGTTTCCTCAAAGTTGTTCATGACTTAGGTCCGAAGATGATGATGATGAGATCTTTTAAGGTTTCTGGGCACCAAATAATATTTAATAATAATTAATTAGTTTATATTTCGAAAGGGAATTTATCATTGTTTAATTTTCACTGTGCTATAACTTTTTATGGATATACTCTAAGTACGTTTATAGAATATGTGCAGAAATACGATCAGTCGTTCAAAGTACTTGAGAGTTTCTGAGACATACTACTACATATGGATATGTATGTAAGTATGTACATATGCATATACTCGGTCTCGGCTTGCATCGCAATCGGTCTGCGCAATATTTATTTTCTATAATAAACATAGAAATTCGATAACTCTAACTCGTGATTATGAGAACTGCAATATTTTTTATTACTTTTTAAAAACACATGAGAAAGTAAACCTACTCAGGGATTCAATAAAATACTTTTAATGCTTTTCACACATTTGCTTACATCCATCAAGTCTCAAAAAAATGCATACAAATATACACTAATCGGTGTTGTGGACGAGCTTATCGGCGTTTTCTGCTCCCACGCTGATTTATTTGTGTCAACAAGTTAAAACAGCATAACTCCAAAATATTAAAGTGTGAGGAAAGTGCTTTGTGATGATTTTGGTGTACGAAAATATGCCAGGGCTTTGACATATTTAAGGGATGCGTTAAAATTTTGGCAAAATTAAGCAAAAGTAGCTTTCTTGATTATTTTTTAGATTCTAGATATGAATAACTAAGTTATCGTTTAACTAGAATTTAAAAGTTGTAGCTCTCTGACATGTATTTGGACATATTTTTAAATGTATATGTATGCAGATCTAGATGCTCACAATACGTACTTATACTTGTATTCCTCCTCTTCTTCTTACTCAATACCCACCTCAACCCACTCTTTACGAAATAAACAATTTGTTTGTATGTTTTTGTTGTTTTTTTTATATATTTGTTTGTGCTTATTGTGTAGTGCTGTCGCTTCAAATGCTTGCCACAATTTGTTATTTTTAAGGTACTGACAGCTGAACACACTTATTTGCATACAAACAGACAGAACTCAGAAAGCAACTAGAACGCTCGGGTGTAAGCTTCAAATAAACACACACGTGATACTTTGTATTTATATCATATGTATATACATATATCTAGGTATGTGTATATGTATAATTCTAGTTGTCTGGCCAAGTCGATTAACATTCTGCAACTCGCGTAGCCTAATAGCTTATCGACATAGTTAACTGCTTTCTTTATGTTTATCGATAGCATCGGGTTTTATCACTTTCTGTGCTGTGCTAGCTGACAGTGTGAGTGTGCATACTTATGTGTGTATTTGTATAGGCCCGTAGTCACATGTGATGGCCTATGCTTATCTGTCAATTTATTTTAATTCCCATCATTATAAAGGGTGATTCTTTAGGACAAAAAATAAATACTAGTAAGAAATTTTATTTGTTAAATCTATTAAAATTTCTCCTCTATTGTCCAGACATTGTTAGACTGAAGTTGAAACATTATAGTAGTCTTCTTTTCGGCGAACCAGAAGATATGTCCGCCTCAACAAATTTGTGATAGACTCAAAGCGCTTTGTCGATTTTTAAGCGTTTTACATCTGTTCTATTACATAGGAGATTTAGGTAACAGAACGGACCGGTGGTCTAAGCTGTCCAAGCGAGATCGCTGATAGATTCAACTTAACCTTAATCTAGTCTAACTCTATTTGAATTCTTTATATACCTAGTTACATATATTTCTATATTGTAGAATCAATAAATTCATGTAAATATCAGCTGATATTCATATTTATGTACATTTAAAAACTTTTCCTTGCTGTATTATTTTTAAGTAAAATTTGTAGAAAATTCTGAATTTAATTTTAAAATGAGGATTGACTTCATAAAAATTATTCGTCAGATATATTTAAAAGACATTAAAAAAAAAAATCAATCAATTCATTTTTGTTGGTACACCCTGTATAATGTATTTTAAAGGCCGTTGACATTGAAATCTCATTTGTGACGTTGCGCCAGAGGCGCTGAATGTATTTTTAGATTTTCCAAGTAAAAAATTGCATGTTTTATTTTTTGAAATACATACATACATGCATACAATATTGTATATATGTATGTATACCTCTATCTGTTTGTGGCATATTATTAGAAACTACTCTGGTCTATAAGTATCGGAAAAGTGAGAATCAGCGACATAACTAAATAGTCAATTAAAAATACTAAATACATACATATGTACGTGTATAGTTGGATAGTTGGATAGTCTCTTGTTGTCACCTGTGTTTCTCAATCTGAAACTGTGGGTATTGTGGTAATAAATACCTACATACATATTATATACATACATACATAGTTAAATATTTTTTAACTTAAGGGAAATAAGAGAAATCGATCATATAGTATGTACATATGTATATAAAAGCTCCTAGTTTCAATCTCATGAAATTTGTGAATACAATTATCACAGACAAAAGATTTAGAACTAAAATAATACTCCGGTTTATATTCAAAAATCATAGATTCTGTTGAAATAACCATAGCTGGAGCCAAAAGGAAAAGTTTTTATGGCAAATTTTTTATTACTTTTGAATCTTTACAATGTTTTTACTGTTATTAGGCTTCTATTGAACGTTGTAGACACTTTTTGAGTAAGTATAACATGAATGTGTAAATAGCTCGTTAGTATACTATATTTCTTTGGTGAAATGTAAATGTTTAGACAATTCATGAAAAGACAAAATTTTGACAATTTTTTTCGGGAGTATGAAGGTTAGGTTAGATTAGATGGTTATCAAACAACGCATGGCCATCGTCGTAATCCTTTTTGAAGCAGTAGAAAACAAGAACTCCTATGTTCGAACTTATAAATTAGCAAAATGCTTAGTAGCCAATACAAATTTGGACAGGCGATTAATTTTCAATCCCGCCATTACGGTGGCATGTCTGAAGGTATGCGCTCCCAAGTGTTTAAAACTTGACCTTCAAACGCGGGACAGTCAAGAAGGAAGTCTTAAGTTCTTTCCACCACATCTTCTTCCATACAGCTTCTGCAAATGGCGTCTGGTAGAATTTCCAGCTTTACTGCGTCGATGCCCATAGGGCAATGAACTCTTAAAATCCCCACAACTATAGAGAGGCTATCCTTACTGAGTGCAAAGCGATCACCAGGTCTCATGTTTCCACGAAGCCCAACTATCTAGTAGTAGAACACAAGAGGATACGGGAGAACCAACCCACTCACATTCTATTTATTGCGGTTCTAGGGTGCCTTTTCTTGCTAGTTCATCAGCTTTACAATTTCCTGCGATTCCGCTATGGCCTGGCACCCATACCAGTCTCATCACAAAGACCCTCAGTGTTACTGATAGCAAGGTTAATGAGTTCAAGGTTAGTATCGCATCCACTCAGACAACAGAGTGGATGGTCAGTAAATCTACTGCTACCTTAATGCCTTCAACCTTGGCCTGGAAAGCTATGTAAACACCAAACTGCCGATATCGGACCACTATAGTATATAGCTGGCACTTAAACTGAACGGTTAAATACGAGTTCTAGAAAACTTATGTATTTATTTGACGAGATCTCTTCAAATTTGGCATGGATTATTGTCTAAGGCAACGGTACAATCTTCGAATTATTCAAATTGGAATTCTATAACACAGGGAACACCAGCATACCGATGATATATACACTGACTTTAGCAAAGCTTTCGATAAAGTAAATCTCTCGACACTCGCACATAAACTTAATTTACTGAGCTTTCAACCAAAATTTTTTTAATGGAATTCCCATCTTACCTTTGTAATAAAACACAACGTTATCTTGGGCCGATTCTGTTCTTGTTATTAATTAACGATATCTTTTCTGTCATAGAATTCTCAAATATTTTATCATATGCCGACGACATAGGGGTTTTTTAACCATATAGTTCAATTGATGAAAGGTGTCTGCTGCATACCGACTTAAACAATTTGGTAAAAAATGTGCTTTTCTATTATTTCTTATGTAATAAAAGACTGTTTACCAGAGCAAGTTAAACACTTTGTTAATTTGGGAGTTACTATGGACCATGAGCTTAATTTTAGTATCCATATTGATACCATAGTCTTGAAAGGAAAATGTATTCTTAGTTTTCTTAAAGGTTGATCTAAAGATCCGTGTGTTACTAAAACACTTTTTACAACTTTGGTTAAAGCTATACTAGAATATCGCTTTGTTGTATGGAACCCTAGTTACCAAACCCTTCCTGACAAATTAGAGCCGGTATAAAAACAACATTTACTTTGCGCCTTAAACCATTTCCCATAGGATTCTAGGTTAAGTATTCCTCTATACACTAGTCGTTCAAAACTTATAAATCTACCTACCTACACTTACGAGTCGAAGAAAAATGCTTTCGAAGCAGTTTAGACCCTTACGTGTAGATCAAATTTTGAACTTAAGGGGTTACATGGGTTCTCTCGGGTAAAAAAACAACATTTTTTTTTTAATTTTTTCTCATATAAAAAATAAAATATTTTATTGGAATTTTTATTGTATCTCAAAAACCTGTGTAAAATTTCAAGAAGATCGATTAAGTAGTCCTCGAAAAATCTTGCCAACCGTCTTCAAAAAAACAGTTTCGAGAAAAAAAGCGTTTAAAGATGGCGCAGTCAGCCTCGAGCGAACAAGTTCTCAAAGCTGTATCTCCGAAAGTATTACTCGGATCACCTTTAGAATTTAGGACAATATTATAGAGGTGTCGCATTTGTCATGAATTATCGCTTAGGGTTCGTTTCTTCTTGTTTTTTGTTATTGTAGTTTTTCGACCTCGAACAGGATATATTAAGTGTGACACGAAGTTTGTAACACGCAGAAAGAAACATTAATGAAGACATTTTTCCCTATCTAATCCACAAGAACTTTAAAATCGGACGACGGCTTCTACTCACTTAAGTAATTTATCTCTGCATAGTATATATGTATATAATATATCACGGCTTTTATAGTAATCTCTTCAGAAAATAATGGTTTTTAGGCATTCAAAGAAGTTTTGCAAGTCCAATTACCGAAGATTTGTGAAAGCTTTGGCTAATATGTATATACTATTAACAAATGTATCAAATCCATACTCCCAAAACAATTCCTCTCATTACGCACTACTTTGCGAGGACTTTTGGTTTTTAGCTCTTTCACTACGCCTACTTTATTCTTTCCCACCCTCTGATGGTTCGCCGGATAATTTGATTGAGTTCGGTGTAGTGTTTTTCGAACTCAAAGGAAATGTTCACACATACATATGTACATACATACACATACGTACCCGTGTTTACTACCAAGTGCTCGTTTGTCACTCTATAATGCAGTGTTTTCATTACAATGCAACTATAATTACAATTGCTGAGTGTAGAGCCGCACTAGTGAGACCCATTAGCATTGCAAACCGATTTCCTCAAACCCAGTATTGCCTTATTAGGTGGCACACTTGTATAAATGCACAATTAACGGGAACGGGAAATCCATAAACGCAGACGACATGGAATGACAGTGCATGCAATGTCAACACTCCCCTCTCAGCCGAGCAACAACAACAGATGTGCCAACGAAAGTGAATTCAGATAAATAGTCGACGATGACTAATGCAAGCAGTCGCTTCAGAGGCGTATGTGTGTGTGTGTGTGCATTGCATATAAAGGGTGATTTTTTAAGAGCTTGATAACTTTTTTTAAAAAAAAAACGCATAAAATTTGCAAAATCTCATCGGTTCTTTATTTGAAACGTTAGATTGGTTCATGACATTTACTTTTTGAAGATAATTTCATTTAAATGTTGACCGCGGCTGCGTCTTAGGTGGTCCATTCGGAAAGTCCAATTTTGGGCAACTTTTTCGAGCATTTCGGCCGGAATAGCCCGAATTTCTTCGGAAATGTTGTCTTCCAAAGCTGGAATAGTTGCTGGCTTATTTCTGTAGACTTTAGACTGGACGTAGCCCACACAAAAATAGTCTAAAAGGCGTTAAATCGCATGATCTCTTGGTGGCCAACTTACGGGTCCATTTCTTGAGAATGAATTGTTGTCCGAAGTTTTCCCTCAAAATGGCCATAGAATCGCGAGCTGTGTGGCAGGTAGCGCCATCATTGTTGAAAACCACATGTCAACCAAGTTCAGTGTTCTTCCATTTTTTGGCAACAAAGAAGTTTGTTAGCATCGAACGTTGAACGATAGCGATCGCCATTCAACCGTAACGTTGCGTTCTCAACAGCATCTTTGAAAAAAATACGGTCCCAATGATTCCACCAGCGTACAAACCACACCAAGCAGTGCATTTTCGGGATGCATGGGCAGTGCTTTGAACGGCGGCTTACAGGTTTCGGTGCTCTTCACCCCGAAAAAACAAAAAAAAAAAAAAAAAAAGGAAAAGACGTAGAAAAAAAAATTGAAAATAAAAAAAAATAAAAAAAAATTTGAAAAAAAAAAAAAAAAAAAAAAAAAAAAAAAAAAAAAAAAAAAATAGCAAAAAAAAAAAAAAAAAAAGCCTAAATCGTGAACAAAAAAAAAACACAGAACCGAAAAAGATTAAAAAAAAATTCAATGAGAAGAAAGCGTTGGAAAGAAAAAAAAAAAAAAAAAAAAAAATATAAAAAAAAAATAAACAAAAAAAAAAAAAAATTAAAAAAAACCCCAAAAAAAAAAAAAAAAAACACCAAAAACCCAAAAAAAAAAAAAAAAATTAAAAAAAAAAAAAAAAAAAAAAAAAAAAAAAAAAAAATAAAAAAAAAAAAAAAAAAAAAAAAAAAAAAAAAAATTTAAAAAAAAAAAAAAAAAAAAAAAAAATTTTAAAAAAAAAAAAAAAAAAAAAAAGGGAGGAAATTGTTGATTTTTTAAGTAGAATTACAAAAAGAATGAGATAATAGATGACAAAATTTGTCGATAAAAACACATTTCGAACCGAACACTGATTTTGGTAATAAAATTCAATGATTTGCAAGCGTTGCTCGTTAGTAAGTCTATTCATGATGAAATGTCAAAGCATACTGGGCATCTTTCTCTTTGACACCATGTCTGAAATCCCACGTGATCTGTCAAATACTAATGCATGAAAATCCTAACCTCAAAAAAATCACCCGTTACTTATGTTGACATGTGTGCATGATGCGGTGTTGTATTATCTAGGGGGCTTATTCATTTATCCATGACTGCAATGACGTCTTTCACCTTCATTTGCCAGTTATGAATATTTATCAAGTTCTTTTGAATGAATCTGACGGTGCTGAAAAAAAAAAACAAAACAAACAATAAAAGTTGTATTCAATTTTTTTTTGTTATTGTTTAAATACTTGAAGTTTTTGCTGCGCATATGAAACAAGCGGTGAGACACAACAAATTAACTGAACTCGTTGGAAAACGAAGGTGGGCACGTCAGACGGGTGGACATACTAGTTGTGTCATGGCTGTTCGTGTTGGGTTTGAGCATTGAAAGTTGTACAGAAAATTAATTAATTTAAAGTTTTTTAGTACAAACTCCCTCTTATTCAACAATGACAGATCAACGAGCGCCCAGAAACGCCTCTCGCAAGCACTTCTGTGGCACAAACTGCAGAAAAGTTCGCCCCAAAAGCTTACAAAGCAATTATTTATATACATACTTAAGTACTTGTAGAATTACTTATGCGCATATATATACATATATGTTTATGTATATATGCATATGTATGTGTGTCTAGTAAATGCAGTTCGGTCATAAAATTCTAGACGCAACGACCTTCATATCTTGATTGGAGTCGTGACTTCATAAAATACTCGCGTTTTGCATGTTTTTATTGCAAGTTTTTCGTATACAATAGGCATACAGACATATGTATGTAAATAAGCATTTACATTATGACAAAAAAGTACCCGAAAACTATTCATCAATATTTAATTTGTCGCCTTCAAAGTAATCCCCAATGCCAATGATTTTTCCAGTCCACGAAACACTTTTCATAAGCACTTTTTGGGAACTTTGTTTTATCTCTTCGATCGACTGAAAACGGGTTCCACGGAGCGGCAATTTCAGTTTGGCGAACGAGAAAAAATCACACGGAGCCAAATCTTGTAGATCGATGGTATTCCTTTCGTTTTTGGCTTTAAATTCGGTCACAATCGTGGCTCAATGCGATGCTGCATTATCATCGCGTAAAGTCCATGAATTGTTTTACCAAAATTCCAGCTATTTTCGACGGATGTTCTCAAGAAAACGCCTCAATATGGCCAAATAAAAATTCTCATTGACCGTCTGTCCCTCCGGAACAAATTCATGATGCACCAAACCACAAATATCGAACAAACCAATGAGTATCACCTTGAATTTGAGCGAAATTGCCTTAGTTTTTTAGTTTCGGCTCGGTTTTTCTCTCCATTCCGATGACTGTTGACTTGCTGGCATGTCATACTCATAAACCCCTGTCTTATCGGCAGTTATAATTCTCTCCATAATGTGGGATCGGAATTCGCACGACCAAGCATGATCAAAGAGATCTGTTCCAGATCTGATCCACCGAAATCATTCCAAAGGACCTTTCAGAGATTTCATTGTAATAAATCGCAACGGACTACTGAGAGGTACCGACTTAAGTAGCGGCTGTAAACAAACTGGCGCTCATATTTGGCATAATAATTAAGGACAGTCCTCCCAACATGGCAGAATATTTTTGAAATGTAGTTTACCCAGGGAATTTACTGCAATTTCCGGGTGCTTTTTTGTCAAAATATAAGTATGTAAATAAGTAATATATATAAACGACTATGTATTTAAAAATGTGCTGCGGACAGCTGTTGGCAATCAAGTTTAGCTCTAAGCCCGGTATAAGCACATATGTATAGTATGTATGTGCATACGCGTATGTTAGTTATGTAATATATGAACATATTTTATATACATATGTATGTGCTCAATTTGAAAAAAATTCAACTATATAGTAGAGCTTTAAACACGTACATAAGTGCATATTTGCAAGTTCTAATTAAAGCTTGAGAAAATAATTTAAATACTTGTCGACTGAAAAACTAGCAATTTTGGAGGGAGCGTAGGTAGTTGAATTTAAAAAACGCGAAACAGTCGTCGCAAAAAATTGTCTTTTCAAAAATAATTGTTTTTAATGCCTATTTTCAACTTTACGTTCTTTGTAAATTAACCAATTTATAGAGACGCTGCTAATTCTATGCTATTATGAGTCGAATTGTTTTGAATGAGCTGAATAGGTCTTAAACTGATGGACAACTGTCAAAGATAAATGCCCTCCGTTGCAAAATTTCATTATTTAACCACCACTAATTCATCTGTGAAACCGTAACTATTGCTACTGGAAAACATTGCAAAACATTTTTGTAGAGCAGCGGGTCTGCCTGAGAACTCTGGGCTCGGGAGGAATCAACCCATATCTACCCATCTCTTTTGCACTAGAAATAACAATATCTTCATATTTTAATCCTAGCACTACTGTCTTTGATATTGTATAAAATTGGCTGGATCCATAAATTTATATACGAGAAAATTGGACGAGTATACCATGTATTTCATTGTTAATACGAGGGCTGACGGTCTTGCATTATCAGTTCACGTACGGCATCGATGTTTTCTGGCACAACGGCTGTTTTTGGACGACCTTCACGGAATTCGTCTTTGAGCGAGCGTTGGCCACGATTCAATTCGTTGTACAAGTTTTTCACAGTGCTATAGGATAGTGCTTCATAGCCATACAAAGATTTTAGTTCATCGATGCACTCTTGTCGTGATAATCCACGTCGAAAGTTGTGAAAAATGATCGCACGAAAATGTTCACGAGTTAATTCCATTTTTTGGCAGAGATGAATTTTTTAATTCCCTGTAAATAAAATAATTCACGATTAAATGACAAAACGTTCTGAGTGATGTTATGCTAAAAAATGTCAAACTTTCCAATGGAAATGTCAGATTGCACCTGGCAGCACTTAGTGTTGCCTAGTCCAGAAATACATATAGCAGCCTATGTACAAATATTCATTATATAATCAATACAAGCACGGAAAAAATTTAAGTTTTAATGAATTTTCCGCTGTGAAATTTTGATTTAACAAGAGAGTTTCGAGAGGATAGGAATCTTACGATAGCATTCTTGTGTAATGATATTTATTTGGGAAGCATCTCAATGTACGTTTTGAAAAATTCAGAACTCTAAGTCTGTATTTAAAACTCTGAAAGCAAATTCTGTCACTTGTCTGAAGTTGAAACGATCTCACGAATCAGATTCTAATACTTACGATCTCTATGAAGTTAGCTTTTCAAAGTCCTTTCGCATCATTTTCCTTATAACAATGTAGAAATCAATTTTTTCAATGCAGTCAAAACAGGTTTTAGCACTCTTAAAAGTTCACCGATTTTATTTACGAACAATGATCCCACCAAAGATTTTGATTTAAAACACAATTGGTGGTAGCCTAAACTTTTTTACTTTCAAAATTTCAAACCAACTTATCAGAAGTCAAAGTTTCTCAGAACTTCAAGTTTTCACTTTCTGGGAACATTTTGAAGGAAAAAGCGCGAAAGTGAGAGAAATAGTGTTTCAAATATCAACGAGCTTTGAAGTTATGATGGATACTTGATATATGGCAAATATGTGATACTCTAAATTTATAACCGCAAACATTACACTGTGGTCAAAAAAAAATTAATAGATGGCTTTGAAGTTTTTTTGGAGTTCAAAAAAATGTCCAAAATTTGTCTATCTTAGAGCACTGGACGGCTGTCTAGTGCGCCTTGCTGACAAAAATGTAAATAAAAATTTAATATATCACGGTTATTGCGGTCAAACAAGTTTACAAGCTCGCGTGATAAGGGCATTTCTGAAGTTCAATGTTGAAGAAGTGCTGACCGCAAGCAAGCCGCAAAATTAAGTCACGAAGCCAACAAAAACATAGTACAAACTGTTATGGAAGAATGTAAGCGAAACAAAAAAAGGAAAACATATTTGTCAAACCGCTGACACATAAAGCAGAAATAGTGAAAAAAACATAAAGCTTCCCAATGATCAGTCATAGCCGGCGAGATGCTGCACACTTGGAGCCGATGACTCATGGAAGACGCCACAGCTACCGTGTCGGCGAGACGCTTCCGTATAAGCGATTAACTTAGCTGACGGACTCATACAAGTTTACACTCATTTTTATATATGTATGTATGTATGTATATAGTAAGATGTATATAATATATGGAAATGCAGTTACTTGTCTTTTTCGGCTGCAAAACTTTTTGACCACATGAAATCTCTTGTCATTGCGGTGGAAGAATTTTTACAACAACACAAGCAAATTAAAATATTTTATACCCTGAACAGAGTAAGCCACAATGTTTGAAATACCGTTAAAATAAACGTGGGAGAGCCTATAAAGTATGACCATAGATGTATAGCTGAGCCGATTTTGTCATCTCCGTCTGAGTATACGTAAACTACTCCCTCAGTTTTTGAGATATCGACCTGAAACTTTGCACAGGTCTTTTTCTCATCAAGAAGCTGCCGATCTGTCGAAACCGCCGATATCGGACAACTATAGCATATAGCTACCATACAAATTGGCCGATCCTACTCAAGCTCTTGTAAGGAAAACTTTTTCATTTGATAAGGTATTGTCAAGAAATTTGGCATAGGATTTTATTCAAGACATTGCTACAATCGTCGAAGACATTTTTCAGATCGGAGCACTATAGCATATAGCTGCCATACAAAGTGACCAACCCAACTCAAGCCCTTGTATGGAAAACTTTTTTATTTGAAAAGTTATCTTCACAAAATTTGCCACAGTTTTTTATTTGAGACCTCGCTATAATCTTCCAAGAAATCTTTGAGATAGGACTACTATAGCATATAGCTGTCATACAAACAGAACGATCAATCTCAAGATTAAGATTTGTTTATACCTTTTTAAGCTATAAGAAATGCAGTTGTAAAGGGTATTATAGCTTCGGTTAAATTTAAGGCAAGCAATAACAACAAAATATGCCAAAAAGCCAAACCGAAAGCAAAGTCAGAGCGAAGACGTCATAATGAATTATGCGTCAGTTTGCCGGGTTAAGGAACTGCCGCAGCGTATCCGTGGCGTGTCCAATGCCGTTGCTTCGGTTGCATATGGAAATGGGAGTGTCGGTATGCGTGTGAGCGCTCTTCATATGCGCACAGCTATTCTCATACTCATGTACATATATATATCTGTGGCGACATGCATGTTTGTATGTATAAATGCGGTTTTGTCCAATGCAATGCTGTTTATTGTTATTGTAGTTACAGTTAAATGCGTTATTTTTAGCTGTTAACATTTTTCAATTTTTATTGTCATTCCTTTCTGCTTTTTTCTCGTGCTTTTGATCTTCTTTGCCCGAAGCGATTCTTTTTATCACCTTTTATTTTACAACTCCCGGCTCTTTGTGGCGTCCCATTTAAGCTTAATCAAGCAACTATTCAACAACAATATAAAATGCAAACAATATTTAATTGCAGCACTCGCAACTTACATACATACACTCACGCACACACACACACACATGCATGCACTTTAGACCGCGAAGCTCGGTGATAAGCGTGACTTTGTGGGCAATGCGCGACGCGTCTTGCATAAAATATCGCAAAGCGTCTACACACACAGACACATACATACATACATACAATGTAATGCTTACTGAAATGCATGTAATGTGCATATGTATGTATGTGGCTATTTAAGTATGTTTTTATTAGTAAACAAATCATTTGCAACGCGATTTCTGCGCGCATTTTATCGCTTGTCTTTATTAGTCGTAACTCTTTCCAGGTTTCCAGCTTTGCTTCACACTGACAATCTCTTATATTTTATGGTTAATTAATTGCTGTGATTTTCAGTAGATTAAGTAAATAATGCACTGTTTTAGAGACCTGGTGGTGACGTCTAAGCACGACTAGATATTGAATGAAATCGAAAGTTGGGTTCGGTTGGAAGTAGTCTCGCTTAGAGCCAAGTTATATCATGCAACTGACCAGAGCAATACAAAAAGTTCGCGGAAAATATTCTAGCCCCCAAAGTCTAGTGGAAAGTTTTGAGTCCACAGGCACAGTACAAAATGTTTCCGTGCCAGTGAGATCAAGTAGTGCCCGTCGAGAATATTGCTGCCATTAGCGAAGCAATTGAGGAAGACAGAAATTAGTCTCTCACTCGTCGTTCTCAAGCGTTGGGTATCTCTGTGACGTCGTTGTGGCAAATTTTGTGAAAAGATCTTGGCTTAGATCCTCACAAGATCAAATTGATGCAAGAACTGAAGCCGCTTGACAACCAGAATCGTGAATGTTCGTGAAATAACCCGGATTTTAATCTAAAAATCATCTTCAGGCTCATTTCTGGCTGAATGGCTTTGTCAGTAAGCAAAATATGCGTTATTGGTCAGGCAGCAATCCACACGTACTCCATGAGTCACCATTGCATCCCCAAAAGCTTTGGACGGCGTCTTTTGGCCGTACTTCTACTGTGATGATCAAGACCGGCACGTTACTGTGAATGAGAATCTCTACCGCTCAATGATAACCGAATATTTTTGGCCCGAATCAGATGATATGGACTTGAACAATATGTGGGTCCAACAGGACGGCGCCACAAGTCAAGCAGTGAATGTTACAATCGATTTATTGAAAACCAAGTTTGGCGAACGTGTTATCTCATGAAATGACCCAGTCAATTGACCGTCTCGGTCGTGCGATTTGACGCTGTTAGACTAATTACTGAGGGGCTACGTCAAGTCGATGGTCTATGCCAACAAGTCAGCGACGATTGATGAACTTCGTACGAATATCGAACGTGAAATTGCAGCAGTATCGGCCGATTTATGCTTGAAAACCGTCGAAAATTGGGTTCAGCGTCTGGGCTGCTGGAAGCGTGCCCGTGGTGGTCTTGCAGAAGAAACCGAATTCCATACATGATGGTAACGAATATGCTTTCACAGGAATAAAGTATTTCATTGATATCCCAAACCGATTTTATTTTAAAAAAATGTTGGTTCGGTCTCTTATTGAAAAAACGGTTATATGTAAACTAAGATTTCAACATTTTATGACCTACTAACCCATTAAAGTGTTGGAGATTTTATTGAAAAACATATTACGCATTTCAAATGTTCTCTTTTTTCCCCACTCAGAACCTACATACATGGAATAATCCGTAAAATACTTTCGCAATGAAATATGTCCACAATCTCGCTTACAACCGGTATTTGGATGATATTTTTAATTATGTACGAGTACTTGTTGTTGTATTTTTTAATGTTCGGTTCTGCTCCGCAATGAGGTCATGATTTATCTCAACCAAATCTAAATGGCAATAATTAAAAGTAAAAAAGAAAAACTAAAAAAAAATTGTCCAAAAATTTTTAGTCACTCTGTGACTGGCAATTGCCGGCGTTTCAAATACTTATATGAAAGCACAGATGTATGTATGAAAGTTACATATGTATGTATGTAGGTTTGCATGCAATAACTTTGCTGACAAAAATTTAAAGCGGACAGTGATTATATTTGCTGTGAGTTCTAGCGTACAAATAGTGGCGTTGCAAAAGAACAACCCGTTAAAAAATTAGTAATTTAATCGGTATGAACCAGAAAGCAGAAAGCAACAGCGTGATAAATCACTTTTTTACTCGTCCACTAATGTACTTGACAAGGTAGAGAAGTACTCGCACATAATTGCATAATAATTCAAGCAATTTGCTCTCGAAATTCTTAATGAACTTCCCTCCAATCAGTCTTTGCCATTGACATTAGACAAATTGTTTGAGGAAATTATGTAGAAAATCACGTCAACCGGCAATTTATTCGGGGTTACTTAGGAGAGTGCACAGCATTCTAGTTAGCTGCTTATATGTATGTAGCTTATTTGGTGTGTTTTATAAGTAATATTTATGTATAATATATGTATGGGTATGTATTTATTTTCTAAAATATTTAATTATCCGTAGTAAATTCAGACCTGAGACGGCGAAACTGATTTAACAACGAGAAACTCATACTTTTTTGATGAAACTAGTTCATTGCTTAACTACTAAGGAAACAGGTGAAGACTAGATTATATCTTGAGTTAAAAACCATAAAGAGTTTTAATAAACGGGTAATCTATGTAGATATACTTTTTTCAATAGCATATTTTCGACAGATCACTCGTGAGTTGTGTCAAGCTTTCATGTTATTTTAGTTCAGTATTGTTTGGCATTTCGTTATGGAGAAACTTACGTCTGAACAACGTTTACAAATCGTTTTTACGAAAATTCATGTTATGGAAAGAATTTGTGTTGCGCACTTTGGGCAACTTATGTCAACATAATCGGCCTACTGAGCCTACTATTCGCAACACTATCATCCATCTTGAGACCTATTCGATAGCATAGGCCACGCTAAGCACACAGTGAACAAAATATAGCAGCAGTAGCTGAGAGTATACACGAAGACCGTGAATAGTCGAGCAACTTGGGCCAAAGTATGGAAGAACTAGGCGCATTTTACGTCGACATCTTAAGTTGAAAGCGTACAAAGTACATCTTGTGCAAGAACTGAAACCGTCCGACCTTCCCAAATGATATCGCTTCGCTCTATCGGCTCTTGAAAAGTTCCAAGAAGGTTCAACGTTTTCGAGACAAATTTTGTTCAGCGAAGGGGCCCATTTCTGGCTTAATGGGTATGTGAACAAGCAAAATTGTACCACTTTGGACAAAGATCAACCTGAAGAGATTCAAAAAATGACATTTTATTCAGAAAAATTAGGGATTTGGTGTGGTTTGTAGGCCGGTAGAATCATCGGTCCATATTTCTTCAAAAATAACCGCCAATGGCGACCGTTAGCGCGCCATGATAGCAGACTATTTGATGCCTGAAGTTGAAACTCATGATCTCGGCGACATTTGTTTTCAACAATACCTCGACACTTCCCACCCATCGCAGCAGTCAATGGATTTATTGGGAGAACACTTGTGTGAGCAGATAATTACACGTTTTGGGCTGGTCGATTGGCCACCAAGATCATGTGATGTCACACCGTTGCACTTTTTCCTGTGAAGATATGTGAAGTCTAAAGTCTATGCGGACAATCCCGCTCCGATTCAGGCTTTGGAAGAAAGCATCACGCGTGCCATTCGCCAGTTACCAGTCGAAATGCCCGAACGAGTCATCAAAAATTGGACGTAGCCGCGGCCAAAGATTGACTTTCAGAATTTGGACGAGCTTTTAAGACTCCGTCTTGACGTTGCAGATACTAAATGAACGTCATTTAATATGCTTTATAAAAAGTAAAATTTATATAATGTAAAGTACTATCAATAACACCTTACTTGCTAATTTAATATTCATTTGCTACTTAGCATTAATACCAGACTTCATTTCTATATAGATTCACTTAGTAATGGAATACTTTTACACATAAATTAGCGCGCTTGTACTCATAACTGGTTTTCTCGCATTATTCACCTTAGTCGCGCGTAAATAACTCAATAAAAAAAGGTGAAAAAAACTAAAATAATTTCCAACGTGATTCGTTGACCAGTTATGCATGAGTATTTAGTTCGTCTGCCCGTTAAGCTTTGAGCCGGCACAACTACAGCAACTTTACACAACAAACACATGCGATTCAGATGATGACTCACCTACCTGTTTCGATTAATTCTGTCGTATAATTTGAGAGCTGTCGCGATTTCGTAATCAAGTCTTGGCACTTTGGCAAAACGCTGCGTTTGCTCTTTTGCCATTTGGCCATTTCACGCCAGCATCCATGAGCTTACACCATTAAGGCCAAGCAATAATTAGCAGCGCCGAGTGTTCGTTGAACGTTGTACGTGTCCGGCGATCGGTCGGAGATTGGCGTTTATCGATGCTTTTTGTCAACGCCACAGGGGAAATCGCCGGAGCTTACACTTTTCGCTTACAACGATTATATTATTATGTAGATATATATATGTATAAATGTATATGTTTATGGATTACAGTGTAGATATATATATTGATATTTCTTTAACACCGTGATATTTTTTTCCAAAATATTTAATGAGTTTCTTTGTTTATTTTGCTTTGCCAAATTCGCTTGCCGCTTTTGGTAATGATTTTCGGCATCGATTACCGCATTTCTCGCTTTCACTAAACCAGCCGCAGCTGACGTCGGTATAAATTTTTTAATCTCACGCTCCCATACAAATTATTCATGCCTAAATATTATATACACTATATATGGTATGTGGACAGCCTCTTGATAGCGTCCACGGCTTCATTGATTACTATGACTTTATTGAGTAAGTGCTTTTTGAATTTTGCGTAAGTTTTTAAATATTCGGTATTTACTGCCGTCTGATTCACACATTAGCTTGATAATCAATGGATTCTTGCGTATATTCTTCAAAGAATTTTTTAGTCATCATATATTAACTCAATCCAAAGTTCAGGCAACTGTTTTGAATTCATTGAGCGTAATTATTTTTCTTAGAATTTCGGCAGATATTACTTGTTATTATTTATGCCCTGAATAAGGTAAATTATGTTTGCCACGAAGTTTGTAATATCCAGCAGATAGTGCTGAAGACCCCTTAAAATATATAGTGGGTCGTTCGTTAAGTAATTTCGTTTGATGACAACAACTTTTGCATTTTTTCACAGCCAACTACACACTTAACCGCTTTCTTCTTTTTTATTGGCGTACACGGTTATAACCGAGTTTACAACAGCGCGTCGGTTTTTCCTTCTTTTTCGCTGTTTGGCGCCAATTGGAGTTTCCAAGTGTAGCCAGGACCTTCTCCACCTTGTCTTTCCAACGGAGTGGAGGTGTTCCGCTTCCTCTCTTCCGCCGGCAGGTATTGCATCGAAAGCCTTCAATGCTGGACTGTTCTCTTTCGTCCGGATAACATGACCTAGCCAGCGTAGCCGCTGTCTCTTGATTTCCTGAACTACATATATACATATGTCAATGTCGCCGTAGTTCCTCAAATTAAGAGCGCTTAGTAAACTAACCTTACCTAACTCTACAAATGGCTTCATTACTAAGAAGTTCAATAACAAAACAAAAAGTAATAACAAAAACACATATAACCCTACAATTATTGAAAGGTCTGCTATCAAGCTTTAAGTTCTCACCCGCTTGACATGAAGTCAATATTTTTCAATTATTTATTTTCAACACGTCTTAGTTAAAGTTTAGAAGATAACAAACCCCGTTCTTATATGAGTATGGTATGATTTGTAAAATTAGGTACACTGCCGAGAAATATTTTAGCATTATAAATTAATTTTGTTACGAACAGCTGTTGTTAGTCACACTTAAAAAGAAAGAAAAATTAATCATTGAAGTGGAAAGATATCATGTCGCTAAGGAAGCTGATCAGCTAATGAAAAACGTTTGAACCAAAAAAAGATCCTAAGTAGTTTCGCTCTATGGGGTCCTGAAAAATCCAAGATGATTCGATGTTTTCGAACCAAATTTTATTCAGCGATGAATCCCATTTCTGACCCAATGGGTATGTAAATAAGCAAAATTGCCACATTTGGGACGAAGAGCAACCAGAAGGGATTTAAGGCCTGCCATTTCATACAGAAAAGTAAGGGTTTGGTGTGGTTTTTGGGTCGGTAGAATGAACAGTTTATATTTCTTCCAAAAGGATGCCAGTGAGAACGTAACCGTCAATGGCGACCGTTATCGCGCCATGATAACCGACTATGTGATGCTTGAAAGTGAAGCCCGTGATCTCGGCGACATTTGGTTCCAATAAGACAGCGCCGCTTCCCACACAGCACAGTAATAAATGGATTAATTGAGTGAGCAAATAATTTCAAGTTTTGGGTCGTTTGATTGGTCATTAAGATCATGTGATATCCCACCGTTAGACTTTTTCCCGTGGGAAACCAACATTTAAGTCAGATAGTCTTCAAAAAATGCATGCCAAAGAATGCTTTTTCGAAATATAATAAAGACTCCCCATTAAATTTGAGGTTTCTGTGGTTTTTCTTCAAAAAAGTAGGGAACCTCAAAACGGATCACTTCAAGAACACACAAATGTTTATTTTGATTTACTTTTAACTTTTGATTTTTTAATTAATGGTATTAATGTTTAGTATAATAATCGAACTGAACCGATCCATAAAGTTAAATAGAAACCTCTGAATTCTTATAAAACGAGTTGGTTTCGATATCGGTGCATTGCTACTCATGCTAAAATTTAGCTCACGATTGTATGTAGCACATTATACAAAGTATACAAGTTACAATTCGAAAAGCGCCGAAGTATCAATTGCAAATATGTAATATTACAACAAAAATAAATAAACAAATTGGATCAAATAACACGTTCTTATTTACATATGTATGTATGTATGTGGATATGTCAGTGTATCTGCCTGGGCGGCCGACTTTAAGTGATTCACGCCAGTTAACCGGAAACTCACAAAACAGCGCTATGAAGAAGAACGAACAACGAATCCACTAAGTTAAGTGAGAGGAGAGCTTTGAGCGCATTAATTGGTCGCTAATATTGAATCATCCGGACGCTCAATAAAGTTTCGATCAAGCGAACTAGAGAAATATTTCCACTCAAAGCGCTTAAGGTGGCAGCTCGTGGGCAAACCACTCAATTTGTGGCCGTAGGTGCTGAGAGGTGAATGGTGCAAGTGTGTGGGTGATATTCACTTAGTCTAAAATGTGCACGGTGTATGGTTTTTAACTTTTTGGTAGTTCATCAATGATTGATATATGGATCTTTCAATATGAATAAATTTCTAAGGTAGTTTGGTAGTAGACCAGGGTAGATAGCTTTTGAATTTTGTATAAAAAATGTGGTGTGTATTTTCGTGAAAGAAAAAATAATTTTGTACAAGATAAAATTAAAAAAAAAACCGAAAAACTTGAATATTTGCTTATCTTCACATAAATTTTGAGGTTAAAACTTTACATAGCAACTTTTTCTATATGACTGGTAGCTACGTCGGAAATCGAGATAAACCGTTTTTAACCCCGAAAACCACTATTCTTATCATCTCCTCCAATTTTCATAAGCTCCTCTTGAGACGAATTTTTCGCCACCAAAATAATTGACCACTAATAGGAACAGACAGAATAACAGTAATATATGACCAAAACTGGCCGCATATGATTGATTGCTTACTTGAGAAGGTCTAATAGTTGACAGAACAAGTGCGAGTTAAGAGTTTGAACGTGGGAAAGCATGATATACGTAACGTATCGAGTAAGTGAAAAAAGATTGTGCTTTGAAACACACGAGTTAGCCTTAAGAAGTTATCGAGGCTATCTTATTGATCAGTGAGTCCTAAGTGGATAAATAAATCTCCTCTAATGTTTTTGCGTTTCACACTTATGCTGATCGCTCTGCGGGGCACCACGTAATATCTTTCATAACCATCCACTCGACCTTCCCAAGCGACATTGCTACTCTCTGTGGCCTCATGAAAAGTTCCAAGAAGATCCGACGTTTTCGAGCCAAATTTTGTTTAGCGTTGTGGCTCATTTCTGGCTCAACGAGACGTAGCCACGGTCACTATTTGATAGAGATAATCTTCAAAAATACATAAATGCTAACGAATGTTCTTTCGAATAAATATCTCATTAAAATTGAAGTTTCTGTGTTTTTTCTTTAATTACCACCTGTCTGTCCATCTGTCTCTCCATCCGTCTGCCTTTATATACGCGAACTAGTTCCTCAGTTTGTGCTCATTTGTCGGAACCGACGATATCAGACTCGATCGCATATAGAAGTATGTAGTTGTCATACAAACTGAACGATCGGAATCAGGAACCTTTAGAAGTTTATTTTTTGGTTTGGTTTGGCGGTATCTTGTACAAAACTTTTCGCTTACACTGTTATAAGTACATTTATAAGTACGTATCTGTGTGTTGTTTCGCTTCTTATTACTCATAGCCACTTGAGTTCGAAACAAAACTTTCTCTGCTTCTGCAAAATTGAGTAAGAAACACTCATCGCACACACACAGAGGCTACACTCGCCTTTGTTTCGGACGCTGACTGCAGAGCGGATGTGAGTACAGGTATGCGGTTTTCGGTGGTTATCGCTTAAGCGACTTCTAATTGAGTGACCAGTTAACTGAGTTGCGCGCACTCCGTCGACAGTTAGTCTTGGTTGTTGGAAAACTTTGTTCGGTTAGTCGAATGCGAACGCGCAGCTAAGCGGGTTGTTTGGAGCGAATTAGTTAGCTCTGCCGTTAGTTCGTTAGTGAATTAGAAGTACGCGAATGCATACATACATATATACATAGGAATATAGTACAACGATAAGTGCCGTTGCTATCGGCGGTAACGCGAGCGTGCGATCGATTAAATTAACGAAAATAAAAGTTTGAAATAATTTAAAGTTAAAAAAAAAAATTCAAAAAATATTTAATAAAATAAAAAATGGCGCTTAAGAGCCACTCACACATGTTAGTGCTTTCGCTGGTGTTTTTAACGCTATTCCACCGATTGGCGGCATATAATTTGTCACCCAAACCGAATATAATTGTTAAAGATCCACAGTTTGCCACCGGCTTGCCAAAAGTCGAGTCTTCTTACTTTGGTTTTACCATCAACTTACGGCCGTTGGGGTAAGTGAGTGTTGGTGTTGTTTGTGGGTGTGTGCGCGCGATTGTAGTGACCGTTTGTGGGTGTGTGTGTGTGTGTGTAAGTGATACCTGTATAGTGGTTCATTACGGTTACGCATGGATTTTTCGCATTTTATGAATTGTGTAAATAATATATATCTTGTTGTTGTTGCATGATTCATGCATATTAGCGAGAAGTCTATTATGAGTTGATTGAAAACTGTCAGCCGAAAGCAAAAAAAAATAAATAAATAAAAATAAAAATAAAAACACTTGTGCCGTTGAAGGTGTGCCTGTGTTTGTGCTTATAATTGGAAATTCAAGGTGCTAATGGTATAGCCAAAGCTTTTAAGTTAAAAATTAAAAAAAAAATTAATATTTTTAAATTAACAATTTTTAAAATAAAAAGTAAGAACTAAAAATAAAGATATATTTTTAATAAAACGCTTTTAGAAACCAAATAAAAAATATAAAAATAAAACAAAAAAATATTTTTTTATTTCCAAATAATTAAATACAAAATAAATAAACAGCTAAAATTAAAAAATATTTTTTTTTAATTATATAATATTTTCTTTAAAAAAAATTTATTTTTACAAATAATGTGTTTTATAAATACAGAAGAAATAAATAAACAGCTAAAATTAAAAAATATTTTTTTTTAAATTATATAATATTTTCTTTAATAAAATTTTTTTTACAAATAATGTGTTTTATTTCACATCCTTTTTTGTTAAAAAAAATTAAAAACCTAACGGAAAAAATTAAAAGTAACAGATAAATAAAAAAACGTTTTGAATATAAAATAATAAAAAAATAAAATTTAAATTTTTCATAATTGTTACATATATTTTTACAAATGATGAATTTAATTTCGTAATTTTGCGTTAAAAATATTAAAAACACAATACAAATTATTTTTGTATGCCTTTTTTTTAGGTTAAAGTTTCTTTTTAAGCAAGCAAAAACCTTTAAAAATAACTATAATAATATTTATTGAAAAACTAAAGGCAATAAATATTAATAAGCAAAAAATAAAATAACAAATAATTTTATTAATTAAATAAGTGAATTAGAAACACAATATCAATTGAACAATAATTATAAAAATTAATAATAAGGTAAATAATAATTTAAATAATATTAGTATATTATACATTAAAGAATTAAAATAATAAAAATTATGATAAAATATTTAAAGAAAAATTAAATAAATTAAAAATAATATTAATATAATAAATAAAAATAATATAATACCATTAAAACTAAAATAAAATTAAAAAAAAAATTAATTATAATTTTATTGCAAAAAATACAGATACACACATAAATGTGTTTAAAAAATAATAAATAATATCTGCAAGTGACTTTATCAATAAATAAGATAAAATAAAAAAATAATTGAATTATATGAGTCAATATTGAGTACAGAGCCGTAATTTTTATTCATATGAATCAAATATATTATTTTTATATCCTGAACAAAGTTCGCCAAGAAGTTTATAACACCCAGCGGGAAACATTAGAGACACTAATAGATATATACAGTTGAAACATGTCTGTCTATATAAACGCGAAATAGTCCCTCATTTTTGAGATATTGATCTGAAGTTTTGCACACATCTTTTCTTCTCAAAAAGCTGCACATTTGTCGGAATCGTCGATTTCTGACTTTTGCTATGAGCAAAAAATAATAAGACTTTCTTCATAACTTCAAAATTCTTAATTTGTTCTTTCAAAACTTTTTCATCCTCCCTGACTCCAATACACTTGTGCTAAAGTTTTCACAATCCTTGTTGTCAGTTTGGCTGGTCGATAGGATTTCGAAATGCACCACACCTCTATAATCGAAGAAAACTGTCAACATAGCCTTGATTTTTGATCTGCTTTTATATTGTTTTTCGGCTTCGGCTCACTTTTTGCACGATATTTCGGCGATTGTTCGTTTATTTCCGGATGCTAAGCATAGCTCCAAGACACATCGCCAGTAATAATACGTTTCATGACATCCTGGCAATCGGAAATCATTGTTTGACAGACGTTAACGTGTAGCTGTGATGAACAAATCACCTTTCAAAATCGTTTTCGGAGTTTCATCCGATATTCCAATGTTGCTAGTAAGATCGCTGACTGTTCATGGTCCATCTTTAAGCACCTATTCCTTTATTTTATCGACGTGTTGATCAATAATTGAAGCTGATGGTCGTCCTGGATGTGGTTCATCGGCAACGCGTTCTCGTCCCTCTTTGAATAATTAGTACCAATCAAAAACACTTGCTCGCGATAAAACATTATCACCGAAGAGATTTTCCTACATTGTAAAAATTTCGACCCCAAAATTTGAATCTGCACACAAAATTAAGTTTTACTTCGTTTTGAATAATTTCACTCATCGTAAAAATCGCCGAATGAACTTTATGTATTTCGGAAAGCCAAGCGTACACTAGGCACTAATAATTATTATTATTTCGGTGTAACATTTGGCTCAAGCCATATCAACCTCGAAAAAAAAATATTTCGGCGAATGGTTTTACGTACAAAGCAAAAAAAAAAAAGAAGTCTTACTATATTTCGCCCGAAGTAGTATAGCTTCCATACAAAAACCTTGGCATTGGTGTAATCTCCGAAGAAATTGTATAAGCATGAAATTTTGCAAGCTTTTTTTTGAACAAAAAACTACATCTTACTTCAAAACCACAAATTCCCCAACCGCAAATATCACAGAGAATATTGCCCTGCATGCATATATGGCCTTGAAGATCACACTTTCCCGAAAATTGAGAATGCCATAATTCTGCCACATTCCCGGCAAAGGGTAGCCAACAAGATCTCACTCATGGTAAAAGAATTTACTCTGCATGCGACATCTAACCACAGAGATAGCCTTGAGATACCGCTGAATGAGAAATTTTCGCGCTTCATGCGGGACGGGCGACCACAAAACATTTTGATAAAGCGCCGTAGAATAAGTCTTCAATAGAACTTGTTGCTTTAAAAGCTTAATAACTGAGTTAGTCCTGGTATGATTTAACACTAACCACATGCTGGCTACAACTTATTATCTTTGGTTTTAAAGCTTATTATTGGTTTTATGATACCAAAAAGGTTTAGGTCTTCATAGGTTATCATAGGATAGCTGTGAAATAAAGACATATCGAGTAGTCTATAGTTTTAAATAACTTTCAAAAAGGTTTTGCAATTTTTTCCAACCAAAAATCGCCTACCGAGGAACGTTTGAAATAGAATTTACTTATAGATACGACGATTCTTTCAGAAGTTACTCTAAATCCATGTTTTACTCACAAAAAATCCATAAATATGGGACAAATAGTCGGAAGACTAAAATATTGGAAAATATTAACTAAAAGTGGAAAAATTAAATTCTTAAATATTTGCCAAAACGCGTATGTATGTCTGTTTATATATACATTTGTACATAGATAAACTCGCACACCAAATAAGAGATGAAGTCATACTTAAATAAACACACTCGGTAGATTGATAAAAGCGAAATAACAATAAATGGGTTGTGACTGTTGTCTCCACAGCATTGAAGCACACACTTGAAGTTCGCTATGTACATACTTATATATGTACGTACGTATACTTATGTACACCTGGAGTAGCTCAGTGTGCCGCTTTTTTAGATTTTCAACTATTTTAGAATTTAAAAAAATATCAACACACCGGCATATGTTTAAGTATAGTCTACTCACATATTTACGGTTCACAATGGAATTTATTCATCGCTTCACAAATACGAAACGAAAAAATGTAGAAATTAATAAAAATCTATCGTTATCGGCCACCTTCAGTAACGGTGCCAAAGTGAGATATAAATAAGTTGATAAGATTAGACTACGTTACCGCTATGCATTTGTGGAAATATATAGAAATATTGGTAAATAACGGTGAATTTTGCAATGTTAGCCATATCTGTGGCTTTAAGGATAAGTAAATAGGCAACGCCCTAACGTAGTATAGCCTCTATATGATAAAAATAAATATGTGCAATTTTTTATAGAATATTTTGCAATTATATAAATATAAAATGTTATACATATCGGTATTGATTAGTAAATCACATCAGTTTGCGAAAATTATTGCAATTTCAGGTGTGTTCGGGCTCATCAATATCGTATTTAATGAGTATGTATGACAGCTGTCATTAATAGCAATTTAGGCATAACCGATAAATAAAATAGAGTAGAGGTCAGAACTTTTAATGGCTCACAAAATTTTATTTAAATATTAACAATTAAATATTCCATGTTGATATGAATAATACGCTCAGAGATTGCTGCAATGCCTCGGTCAATAAACCATTCCAAATTTGAGGAACATATATTGCTCAATAATAAAGTGTTATAGAAAACTTGAATTCAAAAGTTTTTTTTGGCAAAATTATTATTTTTTTTTACTCAACATAGTTCCCTTCAAGGGTGATACACTGATTATAGTGACCTTTTTCGATAGCATTTTTGTAGCGCGATTTGTCTTTTGCTTCAAAATGGGACTCAGTTGCGGCGATCACCTCTTCATTCGATGAAAATTTCTTCCCAGCGAACATTCTTTGAAGATATGAGCATAAAAAATAGTCGCTGTGGGGCAGATCTGAAGAGTATGGTTGTTGCGAAAGAAATTTGGAGCCCAATTTATGTATTTTTGTTATCGCTTTCACTGACTTGTGACACGGTGCATTGTCTTGTTGAAATAGTACTTTTTTCTTAAATGCGAGCGTTTTTTTTTACTTTTGAAGGCTAGTGCTAACTAAAAATCACATGGATTTAATTCTAGTAGCGCTATCTGTGTGTCAGGCCGTGGACTTTTCAAACGATCTGTTTCGTCAACTGGATATTGATCAATTTGTTTGTTTAGGTGATATATGCTATTGTATCTTCGGAAATTGTGGCACTGCCTTGGGTAATAATGCACAACAAATTTTAAAGATATCTTGTCAAATAAAATATATTTCGTTACACTTAATTGATTTTGATCGTTCAGGTTGTATGACAGCTACATAAATGACAATGAAACGATAAATGACTTCATTGATATACTATATAAATATATATATATTTTTTTTTTAAAGAGTCTCCAAAGTTCTTCTGCGTCTTACAAACTTCGTGCCGAACTTAATATAACTTGCTCAGGGTATGAAAATGTTGGGTCTCATAAGATAACTAATCGATAGTTTTGAAAAGGCATTTAGAGAGCTCTATTCAGCAACCTTTGTTTGTATTTACGTTTTTGAGATCTTCCATCATTTGTTCGTGATTAATAATGGTTTTTAATTTAACTTTAAGAACATTTTGAATTGAGTACGGGTTATGTTAACCGCTATATACATATCTTTTGGACTTTTCGACCGCAATCGTTTTCAAACTGTCACAATTCAAATAAGATCTAGATCTATGAAATCTTTGAGGTCGGCTTTAGAATGTCATAGGTTTACTGCAAGCAAGGCAACGTAAGCTTTTTTTTAATAGTTTTGCTGTTTACTACCCTCTAGTGTTCCTAACATTACTCTTTCAGAGAAGTCGGAAAGGCTAAATAGATTAAATTCAGTCGACGATTTAGCAAAAACTTGTTACTCTAAAGTGAGCCGTCTCTAATTTGCAAGTAGACATAGTCTGAGGGCAAATATTTGCCGCTTCTTTAAAAAATCGTTCCCTCAGATATTTTCCATTTGAAGCTTTTTTAAGAAACTGTGCTTTATTTGTGTTTAAATATATTGCTGTGGATGCTTTTTGGAGCATTTTGGAAACTTATCATCTTTATATCACTCAACAATTGGGAAGGTTTTAACTTCCTATGTCCGTTCACTTCTGAGGATTTCTCAGACTCGATCAGCTAACTTCGAACTAATTGTCATAAACCTGTATCCTCGATTTCGTGTACCTTACTTAGTAAGCTTTTTAGAACTAACATATGTTTTTTGTTCTTATCACTCGTTGTTTGTAGTATCACAATATATTATCCAATTCTCAAGAAGTACTTTGTTGCTGTTGCCGTGATAACTTAATTTGGTTCAGTAAAGCTTGATTTATGACATACGCAGAAAATTCGTGGAAACATACACACTTCATACAATATTAATACATCACAATATGAGGGCGAATAATAATTACGTCTCAGTACTCTTCATGCATACTGATTTAGATATTATAATATTTTCGTATAAATGTATCTACATATATGAATTATTTGCGGTTTTGATCTTTTCGGTGCAGTTCATGAGGTCATGCCAACAATTTTCGTTCAAAAAATAATACAAATTTTTCCTCCGAACTCTGAGTTAACTTCTCTCTCGTCTTCGTTTACTCGGTATGTTGTTGTTCAGCAACAAGAATTTTACTTGATTTGATTAATTAATTTCATAGCAATGACCAATCGCTGTAATACAAACTAACGCCAACCATATGATCGTTTCTAGCTGCTAAATATTTAACTTATATAAAAGAGTGTGTGTGAAGATACATATGATTCCATACATAAACTGGAGACTGAAGAAGAGACAGATAAGTACAGATCGTTGAAGAAATTTGACTGATAAATATTGTATACTCGATTCGCTATTCCCGAACGATTTGTCATAACATGCGACTTGAAAGGTCTAACAAGCTCAGTCCAAGATCTTTATTATTGCTTTACTCACTCCTGGACAGTGGCGAATCGATCAAACAACTGGTATAAATCAAATGTAGCGGCTTAACCATATAATACTTTTTTGTCCAGACTTCAACTGAACGGGGATACGATTTTTGATAAAACACACCTTTAGTATTACCCGCACCTTAAAGAGAAATAACTTTAAGATTATTACACAAAAGGAATTCTAGTGAGATGGAATCTACAAACCTTTTTTTCTACAATAGCCTTTTTTCTTCCATATACATACATATGTATATTACACTCGTACATGATTTACTCACTGTTTCTAACCTAAATTTATCAAATTTGAATCTTTGCAGCATAATTGTTGGTGCGCCACGCGCTCAGTCCACACTACCGGCGCAGCGAAATGTCAATGAAACTGGTGCCATATATCGGTGTTCGCTGTCACCGACTTCCACATGCAATCCATATGTCATAGATGACAAAGGCAATCGCACACTCGAGCGGTCTGACTCGTACACCTACGATAATGAGGCGCGCAACAATCAGTGGCTAGGCGGCGCCATGGACGGCGGCACAAAGGATACCGATAAACTGCTTATATGCGCACCACGCTTTCTATCGCCAACTATTAGTGATTATATAATGAATGGCGTGTGCTACTGGGTCGCCGATACGCTGGACGATAATCCTAAGAATGTGCAAAGAATTTCACCTTTAAGACTCAAGTCGGATCAAATGAAACAAATTAATGGTCATCGAATTTTCTATTATATGCTTGCCGAAGAGGGTTTGAGTGCGCACGTCACAGATAATAATGAGGAGTTCGTTATTGGTGCGCCTGGCATAAATACGTGGCGTGGTTCGACGATACATTGTCGCAAGCGGTTCGAAGAGGATCCCACACTGAGTCGACGTGATACGAGCAGTCTGTCCAGAAAGCGTGTAATACGAGATCTTGAATTTTCCGGCCAATATACGTTGGATACTGGGGAATTACAAAATGATTCGTATTTCGGTTATGCTGTCGGTTCGGGTTATTTTGATAGCAACGACAAAACTGAGCTGCTTTATGTAGCTTCAGCGCCGCAAGCCAATCTGCAGTCAGGCGAGGTGAGTAACAGTTAATGTTAAGGAGTTTGCGTGGCAATTTTTAATAGTCAATAGCCATTTTGACAACAGGCCTATTTGTATAAATACTCTGAAGACAGTCTGCTCAAATTGAAGCGTATCTATGTGTTTCGGGGTGAGAAGTTTGGTGAATATTTCGGTTACTCACTGATTACTGAGGATCTTAATGGCGACGGGCTTACCGATGTGGTAATCTCAGCGCCACAATACTCGTCAACGAACTACTTCGATAACGGTGCCATCTATGTGTTTCTGAACAAGGGAAATGTAAGTGTACACGACAACTTAGAAATATATATAGCCTAGAAAAATAATAATAAATTCACTCACTTACAGTTCAATTTTGAAAGAAAACTTATCATATCGCCGGTGCAAGGCAAGGCACGTTTCGGTACGACCCTCAGTCGCTTGGGAGATATCAATCATGATGGCTTCAATGGTTTGTGTCTTGCATATATTTCTCTGTATTAACAGTGGCATATAATTTAGTCGCTTCTTCTTCACAGATATTGCAGTTGGCGCACCATTCGCCGGTAATGGCGCAGTCTTTGTCTATCTCGGCAGCAGTAACGGTTTACGCGAAGAGCACAGCCAACGTCTGGATGCGCCAGAGTCGGTGAGCAGCAAATATGGTGAGCACATGTTCGGCCACGGTCTCTCCAAGGGCGTCGATATCGATCGCAACGGCTTCAATGACTTTGCCATCGGCGCACCGAATGCCGAAGCGGTGTTCGTGTATCGTGCCTATCCAGTTGTTAAGATACATGCTACTGTCAAGTCTGCAACTCGTGAAATTAAAACCGATCAAAATTCATTCAAAATCACGGCCTGCTATAAAATCAGCACCACATCCACACAGTTGACCGGTCAGGATTTGGCCATACGCATTGTCGTAGATTCACAAGTCAAGCGCGCCAAGTTCATACAGACGCGCACGAATGAGATCAGTTTTAATGTGTCGGCGGGTTTGCAGGAACAATGTCGCACGTTCGATTGTGAAGTATACACAAATGTGGCGGATATATTCAAGCCGATCGAGTTGGACATGCATTACGAACTCATTAATGGTGTGCCGAAAACGGAAAGTGAGTAAAAAGATCCTGGTGATTATTGGTTTAGCAACTGTGGGCGTACTTGTAAGACAAAAGAGAATGAGTATTTTATTTTCTCTCAGTTTAAACGGATAAAGCGAAATCTTAAGCTATATGTGGCTCGCACTAGTAGTGTGACTTGATGAGCTTTTGACATTATCTGTGTTGGTTGTTCACGGCCATACTTTTCTCTCTAGGCTTTAAATATTCCAATATTTTGCCATTGACCTTCGTTGATGTCATGAACGAGAGAAACATTGCTACATATCTACAATTTTTACAACTGTGGAGTAAACCTGAACTTGAACTCTGAGGTCACCAGTTAGACTAAAGTAAAGGAAAAATCATCTTTTACTTGTGTTTTCAACAAATCCAGCCTCCTGAGAGCATCAGGCGTTACTAAAGCTTAATAAGTGCTCCAAAAAAAGATGTGAGCTAAACTAGAGGGTTATGAATTATTTATACTAATGGCCTACGGCGTATGTTTAGGGATGTACTAGTAGTGCGCGACAATCAAACTCTGAATCAACTTATTATAAGGGATTCTCTTATATGCCTTAACTCTCTACATCGAGTACAATGAGAGTACTTTTACTCGAACTCCTTCCCCAAGAATATATTGGACATTCAGAGAAACCTTAGAGTTTGTAACTCTTTTAATACTTCGCCCAAAACTCACAAATTATTCTCAGCAGAACCCCCATTTATTTTATTCACAGCTTTCTGCGATAAATGTGCCGCCGTTGATCCCGCCGAACCGTCTATATATCGAGAAAAAATTATCTTTAGCACTGGCTGCAGTTCTGACATTTGTGTAGCCGACCTGGAAGTTAAGAGTCGGGACTTGAAGTGAGTTACCTTTTAAATACTAAATGGAAATGTATAATTAACGGTAATTTAACGTCATTTACAGTCACACTTACATACTCGGCAGTAGTCGTACGCTCTCCGTTACCTATGACATAACGAATCACGGTGAAACCGCTTATCTACCTCAAATCAGTTTCACTTCTTCGAATCACATGCCATTCGCGAAGATACCAGGCACCTGCCGTCCTAAAGAAAATGACTATTTAGAATGTGATTTAAAGAGTAATGATGTGTCGATGGCAAAGGGCGCCACAACTTCATTTACCGTTACTTTCGATGTGTCGAGTATATCGGGCAAAGCAATGGTATTGACGGCGAGAGTCTTCAGTACCGGAAAAGAGGCGAATGAAGCCAATAATGTTGCGACCGATGTTATAACGCTGGGTGAATTTACGGAAATCGATGTTGTCGGGTAAGTTGTGTTGAAGTTTTAACAGTTTTGAGTGTGGAAAGTCTGAAGTTTGTGAAATAATGACTAAGGCCTCTGAGAAGATTTTTTGATTTCGAAATATCCACCTAAAACTAAAGAAAATAATAAAATCTTGTAATTGAACTTCGATAATAATTTAAAAAATAAATAACAAATTGCCATGCGGATCCAATCAAAGAACACTAAAAGAGCTTTTTGAGGAATTATTTTTTCTATAAAGTTGCCACTTTTTCACAAAATTATATATGAAATTGTTACAATATGGGTATCAAACAATAGGGGCTTACGAAAGCTTAGTATGGCAAATATATTTGAGAAAAGTTGCCACCTATATGGAAATTTTTATTCCAACACAATGACAACATTGGTCTCAAATGAAAGGTATGTGGAAAGTATTCGGAGTCCATGGAAATATTTTCGAATCCGATAGGTCGGGAAATGGTAAGACTTCGGAGTTCATAGAAATATTTTCGAATTCGAAAGGTCGGGAGTTCGGATGGTCGGGCTTAAGATCAGAACCTTGAACAATAATTTTTAAATAACTTCAGTTATTGTCGAACTCTTTACTATAATAAAATTGTTACGCTCGCATTACTTATTTCAGAGATAACAAGATCTTTCCGAACACACAAATAACTTTCAAATCATTTAAAAATATCCCTTTCCACTTTTTAGTATACCCAAAACAAAACACATCAATCTGGAAGAAGTGAGCAATACCTCGCAAATAATCAATAACTATGAGGTGAGTTTCCAAGAACTTCGGGTTGGAGTCATTTATTTCGAGTCTCTCTAATATTAAATTCTTATTTTGCCAGATAAAAAGCATGGGACCCAGCACAGTCGGCACTATAGATGTGGTGTTCTATATACCGGTAGCATATAAGGTGCCCGGTACTACGAACACCATACAAATAGTGGAGAAGGATAGAATAAATATGCAGGCCGTGAGTGACGCACAAACCGTTGCCATCGATTATTTTGAAAACAATACACAGCTTGTGATGAATGCGATTGAAATCACGTCGAGCACACACAGCACGACGAATATCAACTCAAACATACAAATATATAAGGAGAAACAGATCAGTACAACGTACGACTCAATGGGTCTCTATGATTTGCCAGTCGAAAGCGATAATTGTAAGTTGGAAAGCCATAAACAGTTTTCACACCAGCTTATTTGACCAAACTCTACTTCCAGATTATATCGATGACAGCAGCAAGTTCTCGCAAATGTCTATACGACGTAAACGTGAAGCTGCCGCCAACACGGCCACCAAAGCGCAGTATGAGCGCATTGTCAAGTCGCACGAACTGTTGAGTGAGGATCTCAAGGGTAAACTGCCCGTGAATCGTACGATAGTCTTCAATTGCCATGATCCGGAGATGACAGTTTGTGTGCGCGCTGTCATACGTTTACATACTTTCAAGCCGGAAAAACCGCTTACCGTCAGCATGAAATATCAGGTCGATTTGAGAGAGATCAATCAAATTCTGATTGAACCATGGGAATATTTCGTTATACTCATCGATGTGGATGTGAAAAAACTCGGCGACTTGCACCAAAATACGCTGGCGATACGTAAGAACATAGATTATAATATTGTGTCGAAACATCAGCTTTATGGCACACCAATCTGGGTCTATATATTAGCTGTTTTGGGTGGACTGTTGTTATTGGCGGCAATCACATATGCCATGTATAAGGTAAGTGTTTATGTTTGGATGTGGAAAAACAATCGCTTTTATAACCTTTTCCAACAAGTACTGAGAAAATATTTGCGACTTATATGCTAAGAGATCTGTGGGGTATTTAAGCTGTTCTGATTACGAATTTGAGTCCACTTTGTTGGTTTTGATGTTGTTTCAAAGATAAACGACATTATCTACAGTGACGTCCGAGCCAAGTTGGCACTGTGCTTTAAAAATTGTTTCGGACAAGTGACCGCCGCATCTATCTCGAATAAATTCTAGCCGAGAAGCCCAATTTTTGCAAGCCCAATTCCGTATTACACCCCGAATATTCTCTTCCAATGCTTCAATCGTCTTGGGCTTATCGGCGTAGACAAACGACTTCATACAACCCTACAAAAAACAATCAATAAAATCAATCGGTAATCAAGGGTTTATAGTCTTCCCCATTCACCGTAACATTATGAACGTCTAAATTTACGAAAAAATATGAACCAATGATTCAACTGGGTTGTTATCATCACTCTAAATGCGACACTTTTGTTCATTCAACTTTTTCTTTGAATCCAAAGTGAGCTTTACCACCAAACAAAATTTTGTGGCGGGAACGATGGCCAACTCGCCTGGACCTCATTTACCGCACGTGCGACGCCCTTGATGATCGTTTGGCTTCAATTCTACAGCTCCAATTGTAGTAGGCGATGTCGGTAGGACTTATTGCTTCATTGCAAACCATATGTCTGAAACATATCCATTGCTTCTGGGAAACCGTTCGCCAGCAAATGCATTCAGTGATTATTTGGTCTGGTTTCCATGTGTCTTAAAAGGCTAAGCTCTGAAGCTCTTCTCTATATCTATTATTGCTTATTTATGTAGCCTATGCTTACAGTTTTTTTACAAAAACAATAAAAAACATTTTTTTTCTCCAAATTTTACAGCTCGGCTTCTTCAAGCGCGCCAAAAAAGAACAAATGGATGCCTTGGTGCATCAAGGCTCAACGCAACCGGCACAAGATGTGGAGCCAGAGGCGGAAAATCTTAACACCGAAAGGAACTAAAATCTAAAACGGGAAGAGTAATAAAAAAATATTATATATACATATATATATTATGTACATTATATATATATGTACATATATTTTTGAAGCAATAATTTTGAAACGAACGGCTTTATTATCACACAGTAAATGTTCGCTGGGTTTAACTGAAAGGAATGAGTTCATGCCCAAAAACAAAAAGAGTAGGTGCCAGTGTTGCATTTGTAAATTATTGAATATAATTTCTTTTCTAAAAAGCTAGAAATGCTAAATTATCTGCAACTCTTACTATTTTTTTTTTAATTTTTAATCCTCTTTTGTTAATTAATCAATGTACATTTTTTTAATTTTTAAATTAAGTTACAAAATAAAAGAAAATAATTAAAAAAATGTACATTAAAAAAATTATTTTTTTTTTTTTTTAATTTAATGTACTTTTTTTAAAATTTTTCTAATTTACATTAAAAAATTTTTTTTTTTTTAATTTAATGTATTTTTTTTTAATTTTTGTAATTTTTTTTATTTTAAATAATAATTAAATTAAATTAAAAATAAAAAAAAAATAATAATTAAAAAATTTACATTAAAAAAAATAAAAAAAAATTTAATTAAATTTTTAATTTTTTTTAACTTTTGTTTAATTTTTTTTTAATTTACATTTTTGTCATTTTTAAATTATTTGCTCTTTTTTTATTTTGATCTTAAATATTATTTTTTTAATATACATTTGTTTTTAATTTATTTTTTTTATTATTAATTTTGAAAATTTCAGTTTGTATATTTTTTTAATTAATTTTTTTGTAACTATTTTATTTTTCAATTCTTTTTAATTAGTAATTTTTTTAATGTACATTTGCTTTTAATTTATTAATCTACTACTTTTTTCATTTTTTTACCTTTAAACATTTTTTTTTTAATTGTTCACTTTATTCATATTTTTTTAACTTTTAATTTTATTGCTGGAAAATAAAATCACACGATTTAAAAGTGAAACAGACACGAAACCAAATGTACCAATCGATTTAAGTGTTGCATTCTATTTATATATTTATATTATGATTGTATTGTAAATTGTATAGACTCTAGTTAGGCGCTTTTTATAAGAAATATAGCATGTAAATAAAATTAAAAATGACAGAGCAAAACAATAATAGGTTTAAGCTTAGTAGCTGCCATGTGTATATGTATGTATGTAGTTAGTTAAGTTGCTACTTAAAAGGTGCTGCCGATAAATTTAAAAAGTTCAGAAATTATAAAAAAAATATTAATTTTGTATTTAACATTTTTAAACACTGTGTCAATCAGTAAATGCAAAAAAATAATTTTACTTTGAAAGTTGCTTAAAAATATTTCAAACTTTTCTATATATGTTTATTGGTGGCACCCTGTGTACATATGTATTGAATAAAATAATTTAAATTACATACCTACATTTCAGTATGTATGTATTTAATTTTGTTCTCTATGAAATTGTAATTTCCAACACATCTACATATGTATATGTAACTATGTATGTATGTGCCTATCCTTTTGTAAAAAAGACTTTTTGTTAATAGAGTGCATTTAAGTTAAGTTAAAATGAAATATTTTTGTAAAAACAATAATAATTGCCAATAGTAGTCGCCTCCTATAAGCGTTAGATAAGTATGTGTAGGTATGTACTGTATACTTACGTTTGAGTGATCTTCAGGAAAACTTCGCAGTCACTAAATAACAATAACTATTTATATAAGACAAGTATTATAATAGTGAAATAGTGTTTTTATGAAAGTGATTACCGTTAGATTTAAGGCTCTTAAAAATTTTATTGTTTTTTTTACAAATAAAATACTTAAAACGAATTCTTAAAGATGTGCCGTTATTTGCAAATGAAGACTTCAGTATTAAAGAATATAAATTTTGAATTGTTACGAGAAGAGATGATCGCTTGGTAGCGCTGAATGTCACCTAAGATTCGGTCTATTGTGTGACTTGGGTTCCATTTATTATCCAAGTAGAAGTCTCAACAGCGCACTGTTGCTCACAACTATGATATGTTCTTATATAAATAATAGGTCAATTGAAAAGTACGCGGCCTACTATAGGAAAACACATTTCTTTGGCAAAATTAGTTATATTTTTTATTCTACATCGTTCCTTTCATGGGTAATACACTGATTATAGCGAGCGTCCAACATATTGATACGATTTTTATAGTAGGATTTGTTCTTTGCTTCAGAATAGGCCTCTGTATAGCCTCACCTCTTCTTTCGACCAAAATGTCTTCCCAACGAACATTCTTTTGAGATCTGAGAATAGAAAATAGTCACTGGGGAACAGATCTTTTGAATACGGTGGATGCTGAAGCAATTCGAAGCCGAATTCATGGGTTTTTGCCATCGTTTTAACTATCTTGTTATACAGTTCATTGCCTTGGTGAAACAGCACTTCATTTTTCTTCAAACGTAGCGATTTCGTCCTTCAAATGATTCAAAAAACGCTTGGTAATAGTCGCTGTTGATCTTTTTTCAAGGCAAACAATAAATATCGTTTCATGCGCATACCAAACGACAGACGCCCTAAACTTTTTCAGCTGACTGTAGCGTTTTTCCACGATTCGGAACTGTTTCATCGCGTGGGGTCCACTTGGACGACTGGACTTCGGAGAGAAGTGATGAAGTTATGTTTCATCCATTCTTACATATGGAAACAAAAGCTCGAGTTTTGTACACTTTACAAAGTCCAAACACTACTCCGAGTCATGAACTCGCTCGCACTTTGCACAGAGTCTTCTTCTCTCATACGCAAATATTCCTGAATGATATGATATATGTACATGTTCTGTGGATATCTTTAGAGTACTTGCTCTCTCGAGCAAATTTACCTTACGGTCATCCCTAATTATTCTGTAAACTTTTTTGATGTTTTCGTCGGTAACGTCCAAACTTAGCACACCAATCCTTGACGACTGAGTTTCCAGTGGCAGTGTCCGACGATTGGAATTTAAGTTTGCTCTGTTCAATCCACAAAAATGGAGACATCACAGTGTGTGCCAAATGGCATGGGTTAAGCCTCCTCAACATCGCATATAAGGTTCTATCGAGCGTACTGTGTGAAAGACTGAAGCCCACCGTCAATAAATTGATTGGACATTATCAGTGTGACTTTAGACCTGAAAAATCTTTATTTGACTAAATCTTGGAAAACATCCATGAAAGGAACATCGACACACACCAGCTTTTCGTCAATTCTATAGCCGCCTTCGACAGCACGAAAAGCAGTCACTCTTGATCGATAGCGTTCGATAGCGAGGTTTCAGTTAAGGAGACTCTCTAACTACAAGCCGTTCGATTCCAAGCGACATTTCAGATGAGGAGACTCCATATAGTGTGCATTCTTCTGGAGAAAATAATACGAGCTTCAGAGCTAAAGAAGGTACACTATTCTATAAAAGTGTACAGCTGCTAGCGTATGCCGATGATTAGTTCTGCTTTCTCCAGACTAGATGAGGAAGCGTAACGGATGGGTTTGATTGTATACGAGGACAAGTCGAAATATCTCATGTCATCTAGCAAACAGTCGCAATCGCGACTTGGCTCCCAGGTAATTGTTAACAGTCATAACATCGATGTCGTGGATAATTTCGTCTATCTTGGAACCAGCATTAACAGTTCCAATGCCAGACTCGATATCCAACGTAGAATAACTTTTGCCAACAGGTGCTACTTCGGACCGGGGGGAGCAGAGGAAAAGGAAGACCTCTACTCCGTTGGAAAGACAACATGGAGAAGGAGCTAGCTTCGCTTGGAATCTCCAATTGGTGCTCCAACAAGATCTATAAAAATATCCTCTCCTTTTAAACTCACTTAGACCCCACGAAACTAATTAATGACTGCCTGTTGAAAATATACAATCCGCTCTTCTTAGAGAGTTGTGAATCGAACAGAAAACTAATAAATTAGTTGACGTAATTAAATAAAGATAGGGAGTAAAAAGTTGCAAGAATTTAAGAGATATTAACTAAATGTTTGTGTTGTCTTTTTACAAATTTTTTTTCGGCATTGAAAGAGTCGAGAGAATATTTTAACTGAACAATTAATTAGACATTACTTTGAGATAAAACTTTAACTACTACTCTAACAAATTGTTAACCCTTTCAGCCCCAAAGGACTTTTTAAACGATGTCAAACATATAGAGAAGTTGCTTATAAGCAACTTCGGGGCTGAAAGGGTTAAGGAAATTTTAATATTCTTCATAGAATTGAGTTAAGTACTTTTGCCTTGTGCATAAGAATATATACTTTTTCTACCCTCAACAGGGAATATTTACAAAATTACAAAGTGTAAAAATTTAAGTGATCAGCGTGATAAGCTGAGTCGATTTATCCATATCCGACCGTCTGTCTGTATATACTAGTCCCCAATTTTTGAGATATCCATCTGAAATTTCGCACACGTTCTTTTCAGTCCAAGAAGCAACTTAGAAACGCCGAACTATAAAAATCACTAAAGCATTTACATACAAGTATGTACATAGCTTCATTTGACGAGATATCTTCAGTAAATTCGGCATGGATTACTTTCCGAGCTAATTTTACAGTTTTCGCACAAATTTTTCAGACAAGATCACTATAGTATATACGAGTATAATATGTATGTAGCTGCCGTAGTAACTGATCGATGAACATCATGGCATTATATGGACGAAGTTTTTATTTGTGAGGGGTATTACGATATACTTTTAGTGCCACCGAAGGTGAAGTTTTTCTTTGTTTTGCTTGCAGTGGTCGCGAGTGTTAATTCTAAAATTGAACTCCATAACTACATAACAAAATAGCATTGTAATAGAACGGTTGTTTATAATACCCTAAAAGATCGCATGACCACTTGCTAATTTTTATGGGGATAAATATAAAATGTGAGGCTTTCACTTTGCGGTCAAACGTTTTAATGCAAATATGTATTATCGTACAAGTCAGCACGTGTTCCGTTATGTTAAGAGCGTATCACGAATGCAAAAACACTCTCTTAAAAAACGATGGCGCTACGGGCGCTGTGGAGAAGGCACTTTTCACATTCGTTGGTACGGTTATGATTCAGCAAAATACTTATGTTATCGTATTCCAGAAACTCGTGAGTTATGATGCATAAATTTAAATGAAATTATATATTAATTTGTTACATACATATGTACATATTTTTTACGTCACAATTATTATTATAATGTATACATTGTGATAAAAAAGTACGCGTAACGCAAAATATTTAATTATTCATCAATATTTATTTTGTCCCTTTCTAAATAATTCACTTTCCTTCTGCGAATTTTGTTCTATCCCTTCGATCGACTGAAAAGGAGTTCCACAAAGCGCCAATTTCAGTTTAGAACACAAGAAAAAATTACACGGCGCCGAATCTGGGGAATACGATGGTTGGTCGATGGTTTTATTGCATTTTTGGCTTTAAATTCGGTCACAATGGTACTCTTTTGACACAAATTCAGCTTTATCGAGACGAATCGAGCAAGAACGCGTTTCATACCCAGAAACTCCATTTAAATCATTCGAACGGACTCGCGAGAGATGTCGAGCTCTCTTGCCATCTCTCTAACACATGCCTGACAATTTTCAAACCTTTCTTTCAACTTTTTGAATATTTTCATCAGTCGAAGAAGGTCGTCCAGAACGAGGCGTGTCTTCAACGATCGACCGTCTTTGGATGCTTGTACCGTAGGCTAGTGTTTTTGATAAAACTGAATCACCCTAAGTCTTTTCCAATATTCGCATTGATTCCGCACATGAAATTTGGTTAGAACTATAAAATTTGAGAGATCGTAGTCAATAATGAACTTCAAAAATCGCTGACCTGAAACTGGTTATAGAACTACTATAGTCTCTTAGGCAAAGTTATTCTGACCCGTAGAACATTTCTCGTATATGCGATTGTTTGTATTTTACCACAAAAGCTTAACCACAAAAATATATTTTGGAGAATTATTTCTTCCAAAAATTGGGTTGAAATTCTTTTTTTTTATTTTTCTTGAAATTGATAAAATTAAATTGAAAAGAAAATGGCTTGCGCGAAAATATTGGATTTATTTTAGGCACTTTAAGTCGTCATTAAAGCTCAAGCTGTGTTAACTGCAAAACAATTTTTAGAGCCACTATATTCGAAGCTTCTGACCTAAAAGCACCCTGAATTCAAATAATTGAAATTGAAGCACAGTGTTTCAGCTGCTTTTTAAATTCTTCATAACCACTTCCAGATTATTTCAAAATGAATCCCACGATTGGACAATAACAGTAACAGGTCAATTGAAAAGTCCTCCGCCTATCAAAGTTAAACATTCCTTTTTATATATAGGGTGATACACTGATTATAGCGATCCTCCGACTTTTCGATACCACTTTTATAGCACTATTTGTCCTTTGCTTCAAAATAGACCTCAGTTTAGGCGATCAGCTCTTCATTCGACGAAAATTTCTTCCCAGCGAACATTTACTGAGATCTGAGAATAGAAAAAGGGCGACAGATCTGGAGAATACAGTGAATGCGAAAGCAATAAGAATTTCTTCAAATGAGGCCATTTTTCGTCCGTCAAAAGGTCCAATAACGCTATATAATTGTCGCGGTCGATGGTTCTTTCTTTTTCAATAGAAGTTATTCCAAGCACACCCGACTGGTGCGTTTTTCCACGCTTGGGAGCGGATTCATTGAGTTCAGTCCACTCAGATGACTGCGGATTGGCTTTCGGAGTTAAATGCTTGAACCATGTTTCATCTATTGTCACACATCGACCCAAAAATCAGGTTTGTTAGGCTTGAACATCTCCAAACATTATCGACTCGTTGTTATCTTTAGTCAAACGTGAGCTCGTGGCACCCACGTTGCTAGAGCCTTCTCGTTCTCAAATATTCGTGCATGATATGATAATTTAGAGTGCCTGATATCTTGAAACTTCACTTTCCGGTCCTCCAAATTACTTTGTGGACTTTTTCGTTTGCGTCTTTGGTGCTCACCACGTCTAAACTTAGCATACCAATCCGTGATGGTTGATTTTCCTGCGGCAGTGTTCGGACACTCGTCTTCAAGCCAAGGTATCGCTGCAACTGTATTTTTTCCCCTTCAAAAAGCAATATTTTATCAACACACGAAATTAGAGAGTTTTTATCAATTTTTTCACAATAACAAAAGTTGACTTAGTAAAATTTATTTAATTCACAAACTAATGATCCGAGAGGGCCTCGGTTCCACCTTATATTTAAAAGGCTGGATATGCCATCACAAATATGTTATATATATAAGTATGTACTTATGTATTTACGCATTTGCAGACCGCATTATTCGCATTTGATATTAGCAAAGCGATAAATAAAATTAGTCATGCTTAGGGTCCCAACATAAGTCAAGCTCAAGTGCGAAAAGCGCACTCACTTTCAGTCTGCGCCGTTGGATAATTCGAGTCGGTTTGTTACTAAATTAAAAATTCTTTTATCGAAATGTACCTCCTTGAGTTCTGCTTTGTATTATTGTGTTTAAATATATATGCCATAGAGTCATTTAATTTGGCACCAAAACCAAATCTTATAATCAAGGAACCATTAAACGCAGCGCCAGGAAACGGTAGCCAAAAACCGTTTAGTTCCTACTTCGGCTACACGATTTTGCTACGTGACAAGAGGTAAATTGCGCCCTAAATATCTAGATACTATATGTCTATGTGATACCAAAAAATTCTTTTAAAGCATAATAATCGGCGCACCACAAGCATTTAATGGATTGGATCGAAGCGGTGCGATTTACAAATACGATTTTGCGACTAAGCAAGTGAAACCGCTTAAATTGGAAAATGTTGCAGAGTCTACGTATTTCAATTATCTGCGACCAAATACGGAGCATCAGTGGTTAGGTGCGTCTATGGATGGCGGCAGCAAAGACGAGGAGCCGCTGATTGTATGCGCTCCGCTAAAAACAGCCACTTTGTTCGATAAGTAAGTATGATTAGTTACGTAACTCACAGAGAAGTTCGTTTATATATACATAGTTATCACAAGTGTAGCCAATAAAATACAGACAAAAGTTCGGAAAATATGAATAAATCAGTACGCAAAGTCGGAGTTGGAATACACACCACTAATAACCATATAATAAGTAGTGTGAAGTATTTTGTGATGTGAACAAAACTCTTAAACGATTTCAATCAAGTTTCTTGAAACGGTTGTCTCAAAGGTGGTCGAAGTCGAATTCTCTTACGATCAACTCTGTGATCTACTCAAAATTATAAAATATGTCTTCCATAGTAATCAATATTAATAAATATTTTTAAATATTAGAAAATTATGAAAGTGAAACATCAGAAAAACCCACGAAATGTTAAAGCCTAATAATGTGACTAAAATATTTTTGCGAATTGTGACTCACAAAAATTTCACAGTTTGCACTTATTCTTATCAAAGCTGGCGCAAACAGTCCATACTTTAACAAAACAATTCGACGAAATACATTGTGTTAAAAAAATTACCCGGAAATTATAAATAAAACACGAAATATATAATTATTCATCAATGTTTATTTTGTCGCTTTCAAAGTAATCCTCATCAGATGTAATACACATACATATTGTCAACGATTTTTTGAATCTTCGAAATACTTTTCATAAGCACCTTTTGGGATGGCTTTCAGCGGGTTTTGTTTTACCTTGTCGATCGACTGAAAACGGGTTCAACAGAGCGGCAATTTCAGTTTTGTTGACAAAAAAAAAAATCGCACTCAGCCAAATCTGGTGAATACGGTGGTTGAACGTCGGTACTCATTGCGTTTTTGATTTAAAATTCGTTCACAAACGAGGCTCAATGGGATGGCGCTTATCAACGCATTAAATCTATTAACTGTTCTTCCACAATTCCGGTCGTTTTCGACAGATGTTCTCAAGCAAACGCCTCAATACGATCAAATAGAAGACCTCATTGAGCGTCTGTCTCTTCGTAACAATTCATGATGCTCTAAACCATGAATATCGGAAAAACATTGAGTATCACCTTGATTTTGAGCGACATTAGCGTTTTTTTTTTGGTTTCGGTTCGGTTTTCTTCCTCCATTCCAATGATTGTTGACTTGTTTACATGCCAAACTCAAAAATTCATGTCTCATCGGCAGTTATAATGGTCTCTATAAATGTGAGAGCGGAAATCGCCTGATCAAGCATGTCCAAAGAGACCTGTTTACGGTACTCTTTTTTTTTTTTAAATTCAGCATATCGTGATGAGTCGAGCAGGAACACGTTTCATAGCCAAAATATCTACCAAAATCATTCAAATGGCCACGCAAGAGCTGTTGAGTTCTCTTGCCATCTCTCCAACACTTGCCTGACGATTTGGAAGCACCAAATTCTTCACTTTTTTAATACTTTCATTAGTTAAAGAGGTCGAAGCTCGTACAGAACGAGACATGTCTTTAACGATCTCTCGACCGTCTTTGAAGGTTTTGTACCAATTGAATTTTTGATAAAACTGAATCACCGTAAGCCCTTTTTGACATTCGCAACGATTTCGCACACGAAATTTGGTAAAAAATACAACATTTGAGACAAACAAAGCAAGAAGTTGAAATCCGGTTGATTGTCTGTCCGTTCAAACTGTAACTATGGGCAAAAATTTTTGAAAAAGTGGGCGTGGCCCCTTGGTCTAGCGCCCATATAACTAATATCAGGATTTTCAAACATCCGGCTGACTTTACTCTATATGATTGGTTTTATACTTTAAAAAAAATTTCCGTGGCTTTGATTCTTGAAATTTTCAATTGCACCCGAACTTAGCCATACCTTACTTGTTTTGAAATATCATTTACCCGGAGAATTTAATTATAATTTTAGAATGCTTTTTTGATTAAATTTATATCAATCGTTTATAAACGAGCAAAAATTTTGCTGAGCTGTACAACCGCAAACGCCTTGCTGGGCTTTAAAGACTGTACGAAATAATTTAGAAACAACTTAAAATGCGATAGGAGGTCAAACGTCACAATTCGTGAAATAATTTTAGGCTTAGTGTAGACACGAGCCAGCAATTGGTCATGCTCTGTTCAATTGAAGAACTTACAAATTACGTCATTTGTATTAAATATAACCTACGAAGAGGGAGTGAGGGTTTTATAAGCCAGATAACTGCTTCGAAAGTGCTCTAAATGATATCAATATATAATAAAGGATGTTTATATAGACAGTTATGACCCAATATTTATCTTTCTTTGATTTTGGAGGTTATTCCACAGGCTCACGAGGCGCGATAATGTGTTAACCAAAAGTTTCCTTCAATAAATTTATTGTTTGATTGACTGTATCGCTTGTAGTAACGTCTTGTTGGAGCAAAAGACGAAAATGTCACCCATTGTGGCTCTATAGTTTTCCATTGATTGCAACATTATATCGGTCCAGTGATTATCTCGTTTTGGGTCCCCTCATGTGCGACGTGCCTGATGATTTTGTAAGTTTGGAAACCATGATCCTTCCGCAAAATCTACTTTGAAGGGAATGGGCATAGCTCCAATTGTGGTGCGCGATGTCGGTTGGACTCATTCGGGTCTTCTTCGATACACAGCCTCTACTGCAATAGCGTCTTCGGTGCGCACTGTATGGCATCTTTGAGGATGCGCATAATATACTAGAGTAAACGTGGCGCGTAACCGATTCACGATTGCTTGAATTAGCGACTCTGTAGGACTACAGTTTTACAGTTTACAGCCTTAGTTCTTGAGCTTAAGCTTTCAAAGTCGTTATGGCATTGGCGGGGCCAGCATTTTTGAGAAGGAACGAATTGAAAATAATCGGACTCTCAATTTTCTATCACATGAATTATATTATTAGGGATATTTTGAACACTTATAGCGATATATCTTTGAAACTATTTCTTTAATACTTTCAACAAAATTAAAAAGTGAACCTGTGCTTTATAGAAAATGTTGGGTAGTCGAAAAAAACTTTTGGTATTTTGTTAATGGATGTCGTGGCAGTCGTATATCTCCAGTGCTACCAGGTGACATTTTAAGCTCCATTTAACCAAAAAAAGTTACAGCTGTTCAAAAATGAGTAAAAAGAATGAAGAAATTCGCTATATCATGAAATTTTTGTATAAAAAAGGGAAGAATGACATGCAAGCCAACAATGAAACTTGTAAAGTTTAGGAGACGATGCCGTATCAGTTCGCGTAGCACAACAATGATTCGCTCGCTTCCGTTCTGGAAATTTCGATGTGAAAGATGCTCTCTCTCTCTCGCTTTGTTCGACTTATCGGTGAAAAAGCCGATGAAATTATGGAAAGGATTGACTAGGACCGTCACATAAGCCGTCATGACATCACTATGGAACTTAACATTCATCATCAAAAGGCTACAAAAAGAAGCTCGATGTTTGAGTACCACATCATCATCAGATCATGGTCCAAGCCTGGTGAACCTCAACATATGGTCGCAAAGCCAGGATTGATGCCTCGAAAGGTTATGCTGAGTGTTTGGTGGGATTGGAAAGTAACCATCCACTGTGAGCTGCTCCAACCTGCTCGAGCGATTGATTCCACATTTTACTATCCACAACTGATGAGATTGAAGCAAGCATTCCAAAAAAACGGCCAGAACTGCACAATAGAAAGGGCTTCGTCTTCTATCAGGACAACACTTGAGTACACACATCTTTGATGACTCGGCAAAAAAATAAGTAAGCTTTAAACAGATTAGTCGTCATCTATTCGCCATAAAATGAGCTAGAAATTGTTCAATGTCCTTACCTCTTAAAACTCCTGGCTTAAGGGATTTGTTGATTAGAAAAGGCTTTAACATTTTATCGCCAGATGTGTTACAACAAAGCAGGAGAGTTACTCGATCTTTGGATGCTTTAAGCCCACAAGCTGTGTTTTGAGATTTTACTATGAATGCTCTTTTTGGCATTTGCTTCCAGAACAATGCAGTTTCGTCGATATTAAATATTTGATCTGGAATATATCTGCAATCTTGAACTATTTTTTTTTTTTGCTGATGCCAATTCTCCTTGAATTTTTACGTTGTGAAAAGCGTGTCTTTTCAGAAAATCTATCAGCTATCCCTTGATCCTACATTGATTAGTTCCCTGATGGGATACTCCTGGAGTCGGTTGTATATTTTAAGTGCTTTCTCTGTAATAATTTTTCCATCGTTAAAAGTTGTTTTCCTGTAAATCTTCAATCCATTACACTAATGGTTTTTCAGTTTTCTCCAAATTAAATTTTTCAGCCAAGCATACATGCACGGCTTGTGCTATTGGACCAACAATACAATGGGCGATGATTCACAAGATCGAGTCTGGAAAATATTAAGTCCATTTTCCGCTAAAAGTTTGTGCACTCTTCAAGTTCCTAACTAAAGATATGACTGAATTAAATGATTTCTTCATATACATTCAGGTAAGCAGGATGAGCAGGATGTCAAAGATAAAAATCGTAAGCCGCTATACGGCAATGTGAGATTTGGTGAATTCGGTTTCAGCGTCCAATTAACGTCGGAGAATGATGAAGTTATATTCGGATCACCAGGCGTCCTCAATTGGGCAGGTAGGTAAAAGGGATATTTCTGAGCTTTCCTTTTATATTATTTTAATGAAAGTATCAGTTTTAAGGTTTTTCACTAAATACGCCTAGGTCGTCAACAGAAAAACATTTAAATGAGAAATAAAACAGGTCTATACGTTATTCAAAATCGATAAAAAATCATCCAAATATTCGAATAGATATCCTCATACTCAAGTACTCAAACATTAGCCAATGGACAATATTTTTGTTTTGACTTTGTCTTTTTATTTTGTCTTTTTACACTCAAATAATAAAACGTATTTGATATTCTCCAGGAAATGTGATACACTACAATATGAATACCCAAAAGCCCAGAGCGACAATACAAGGGCCAAAAATGGCATCATATAAAGGATATGCCGTGGGTTGTGGGCACTTCAATGTCAGCGATAAGAAGCAGTTGTCATACGTGGTTACTATGCCAAATGCGAACAGTGAAACGAAATTGGGTGCGGTAAGTTCGTGAGCGTGCACTTTAACTGAATTATCCGCTAGTCAAAATTTACTATAACTGTTTTTGTAGCTACAAATTTACACTGCACCGCCGAGTTGGAATAAACAATTTCCGTTCCAACTAGGGTTGACCGGCGCACAATATGGCGAGTACTTTGGTTATTCCCTACTGGTGGAGGACCTTAATGGTGACGGCCTCGATGATATGCTCATTGGTGCACCACATCACACAGTTAACAGTGTTTTCGAAGCGGGTGCAGTCTATATGTTTATAAATCTTGGACGGGGAAAGCAGGTAAGAATTCTCAATAACTGAGTGAATGTGTCCAAATTGACAGTAACCAGTAAATGAACAACATTTTGTGGGTCGTGTGTTCACGTGTGGTCTGCGTATTCTACATAAACTGTTGTTTAAAATATAGATTTCTTCAGAACAAAGACTTTAAGATTTGTCCTGCTTTAATCAGTAAGATCACTTACTAATTTAGACGGTAGTTGCTTTGAGGTGTCTTTTTAAAGTTACTAACTCCGTCACCGAATCAAAAAGTTTTGAATTCTTATAATATTCTAAATAAATTTAGATTATTGCAATTTATTCCTCCTTCGATCTCATTCTAGATCATTAGTACTCTCTTTTCTTATTACTCTCTCGGCTATCGTACAAACATATGTATCATTTATACAATTTTTGAATATAGAATTAGAAACTCTACGTTTTCAGACACAGATAAATGAGAATTCCAAAAATCAATGAATCAATGAGACTCAGTCGGATTAGCCAGTAGTAATGTCAGATGAAGGCTAATGTCGGAACGTCAACGCTTTTTACGAACTTTAATAGCAACTTGACATCAAATTTTGATACTTTATCTCGTCCCTTGAACTACGAAGCATTAAAATATCTAAGGCAAGTTCTATATAGTGCTGAATATTCTGTATTTATCGTCGTACCTTAAGCCCATCCGGCTCGCAAGTGATGCCAAAAGGTTATTACCTGTTATTAGGCCAACAACCGTCCTGCAGGCCTTTCGTTATCGTGTGAGTAAAAAGCTTTTCTTCAGTCCTCTTATAGATGATCTTTGCGATCCTGCAAATTCTTAAAGCATTCTATCTCTCACTGATCAATCTGCTTTTAGTCCATACATAGTTTTTAATGATTTCTGTATTTTCTGTACTGGTTCGGTAGCCAGACGGATGGTACTTTTGGGAATCTTCTAAGTTATTTCGTTTCTCGAAATCCTTTTGTGGCCTGGAACTGAATATATATGCAACTGCTTTTCGGCAGCCGCTACATCCACTTTTTTCCCAGCTTCTAAGAACATTCTTTGATGTAATGCGATGTGAGAATTTTGCCTTAATTGTTGTCTGGCTATCGGCGTAGATATTGATCTTCTTTCTATTGTTTCCTTCGTTGTCAACTATCTGAGCAACTTTCCTGATTGTAAAGACTTCCGCCTGGAAGATACTGCAGAGAAGCTTGAAGGATAGGCTGATATCCACTTCCGAGCAATAAATTCCGGCGGCCACTCCATGAGTCATTTTCCATCCGTCTGATTCGTATAGATGTTGTGAGATCCGCGGGCGAATCATTTACTCCTGCGCCATTTAACCTCTTTAAGTGTGACTGGTAACCTTTTCTAATAAAGCCTGAGAGTAAGTGTTCTACTTTATCCACCAACCCATTGCTTATTGAACTATGGCCGAAGGTCTTTGTGGAGAATTCACCTAACGCCGCCAAACTTGCACCTGATTTTGCTGCAGAACTTTCCACTTCATTGTCGTTTGGTGCTAGTAACCTTTTCAGTGCAGCCGCTGGTGTGATTCATAGCGCACCCGTTATTCAGAGAACGGCGAGTGGCTGTTTCCACTCTAACGATTTTCTGCATGAGATTTTGCTGATCCATCACATCAAAATGGCTTATATTAGTACATAAATATATTAGAAAACTGAGTAAATACTAGAAAATTCCTGCCATAAATTAACTTTATTTCGTTATGTGGTTCTTAAAGCTGAGTTTCAAGCAAACATTGTTGGAGTCTCCGTTTTCGAGAAGTGGACACTTTGGAACTTCATTGGGTAAACTGGGAGACGTAAATGGTGATGATTATAAAGGTGAGCTCTTTTACTATTTACTTACATGTATCACTTACTTGGTTATTATATTCCTTTTTTCCTATTATATTCCTTTCGACAGACATAGCCATTGGCGCTCCGTTCGCTGGTAATAATGGCAATGGGGCGGTTGCCATCTACTTTGGCGGTCCGAACGGTCTCGATGTCCAACCACGACAAATATTGAACGTGAGCGAGCAATTGGTCGGCAGTGGTGGCATGTTCGGTCACGGTCTCTCCAGAGGTGGTGATAACAATACGAATGATTATAATCTGGCTGTCGGCGCACCAAATGCCGATATGGTGTTTGTTTATCGCGCGTATCCGGTAGTGAAGATTAATGCGACAATACTGCCAAAGAATTTAATAATTCCCACAAATACAACAAGCTTAAAATTCGATATATGCATTAATATCCAAAGTAATTCGATGAAGATTCGAACACAAGAACTGCTACTCGATTTGAGTGTCGCTGCTGAGGAGAAGCGTATAAATGTGAGACATTGCATTGGCAAGGAACCCTTCATAGCGGGTTTAACGCCGCAATGTCTGCCATGTAATGCCACGCTCATATTCGATGACCGTTATATATTTATACCGATAATTATGGAGCTGACTTACCGCTTGAAAAATGATGGCAAGACACAAGAGAACTCGGGTGAGTAACAAAGTTATATAAAATGGTTGGAATCGTTAAAAAAGTTTGACTGGTCAAAGGAGTTTTGAATTTTATCGCTACAGAACGTACGTTTGAAAACACTATTGGCGATGGAGAATAATGCTTTCTACGTCATGAAAACCAACCTTCATGGAAACGTTGTTCTAGAAAGATTTCTTCAGACTTTGCTTCTGACTTACTCTAAAGGAATTATAAATTTTTTTTATGAGATAAAGCTATTAACGGATAGACTTCGTCATACCAAACCCTTCACTAGATGTCGCGAACTAAGCAAAGCTCATTATAATATGTATTGTTACAAAAGTTGATAAAAATTCTTGATTGATTGAATTGATTCTTTTTAATATATACAACTTGATGACTCTCCAGACATTGATTATTGTTTTTTATTTTACAGAATTTTGCAGTAATTGTGCGGTCGTAGATCCTGCGTGGCCAAGCATGGTGAAAGCTCAAATCCAATATCTACATAATTGTAAGGGTTTGGTTTGTTTCGTCGATCTTCGGTTTGAAGGTGTAGAAATACCGTAAGTTGTTCATAAAGTCTGCTGTTGAACTAAATTGTTTTCGGTAATGAGAATTAGTGGACCAAGTTTATTGACAATCAACTTCGAAAAGTTTTGGTATCCAATTAAAAGACATTAAAATCATTCCACTTAATATAATTAATATTGAGCATGAGCAGATTGGAGCGAACTGCAAGGGCTACTGCTCTACTTGATACCAGAATTAAGTCTCCTGCCAGACTTCGTAGCCGAAACTACTACCACTTTAGCCTCCATATAGCGCTATTCTGGTGACCAGGTGGCCGCTCATATAAAAACTACACCTACACCACGACCTATGAGATAGGCACCTCTGATGCAAAAATGTATTCAGAGGCCTATGCTCCGTAAGCAAATAACCCTAACCTCAGACAAAATCCAAAGTTAGGGTTACTCTCAACAAACTCAACGTGACGAATGTACTCATAAGTCACGCGACCGTTAGAATTATTGTCCCTACGGTGTTGTCACCTACATCTAACCTTATCATCTAGCCTTCAGCTCCATAAATATCCCTCCCTCTACACATCATCGCCGGAAATCCAATCACTCCGCAGCAATGACAGACTCAAGCCCCTTCTTAACCTGAATACAATCAGGTCAAAAGGGAGACTAGCAAAACTTGCATAGCATCCGTCAAAACAGCACATTTTCGAGGCCGCAATCACTCCACAAAAGGCGTCTTACTTTACCTTTGACCGCCTGCATGCGCTTCTTCATTCCTACCAAGTGTGGAGTAAAACTTTTCTTTGCACTCATGCCCAGCCCCAGATTTTTGACTTGCGTCGCATACCTGTTGCAGACCCCATACACCCGGACAATCGGTGGGCAAACCGGCGACTATCTACCTTTCAGCAACATTGCCACCGTTTTCCTCATTGATATATCAGCCTCCACACCTAAACCACAAATATTTACAATTTCTAAAAGTGTCCTCCCGCCCGCTCTAACTCAGACCGCGCATGACCTTCAACTGGAAGAAAAAGATCGCACAACAATTACAAAGTGGCTCGAGCAGTCCCAGCAGACAGTCCATCACGAGATTCGAAATATGTAGACCACAGATGTAACCCTGCGGACAGCCAAAACCAAGCATCAGATACACTGCGTCCTTCCCTGAAGCTCCTAAAAGCGTTCCATGATAAATCTCTCCAGCACTTTTCCAAATATGGGAAGGAGACTGATGCCTCGAGACGCACTATCATAAATGCCCTTCAGTTTTCGAGAATGAACTTCCACAAGCTTTTGCACATCTCTCCGTTCAAACCATCAAAACCTGGGGACCATTTAGACTTAACCTAACTCCCCATCATCTCTCGTTCTACCGTCAGCTCTTCTTTTTTCGAACTGAGATTAAAAGAACTCTGAGACTTTGAATCTCCATGCGAATAGTAGCCAGTTGATAGCACCGAACAAAGCGGAGAACATTACACATTAGCACTTGCTTATCACTAAATTTAAATTTTTTTCTTCCTTTCTGATACCAGTAAGAATGTAATATTGGGCAGAGGCAGCGTATTACCTCTCAAATATATTATAACTAACAATGGCGAGGAGGCCTACAATACCCAACTCATCATAAAATCCTCCTTAAACGTGCCCATCACAAAAATGCCTGCCGAATGTGTTGGAGAATTCGAATTTGGTTGGCGTGTGGAGTGCAGCATTGCGAAGGGACGGGCCTTCAAAGGTACCGCGAAACAAGAGCTCAGCCTTGATCTTAGTAATGTGGTCGGTGCTACTGAAGTGGAGATAAACGCAACTGTTCACAGTACGGGAAAAGTAGTGACTCCTAATGTTAACAAATCGTCTGACAAGGTAAAACTTACCACAACAGCTGAGATTTGGATAGCAGAGTGAGTCGTTAACGAATTTAGTTAGGATGTAATTTTACGAATAATTGACTTCAATTTGCAGGACTTCAACGAAAAAAATTTTTGCTGGAACCGATGAGAAAGAAAATATCGCGGTTTCAACGGCTTTTGAGGTGAGTTTAGGTGCTGCTCTAATTAGTTTGAACTAATCGTATTAAGTTTGTATCCTACTGACCAAACAGTTATCTACGACAGTGGAGTCTATGTAATAAGACATAACACAAAACCTTTTTAAATGGTAGATATTGTTTCATATTTTGTCGTAGAAAATACGTAAAGCTAGGGAACAAATAATTTCCGGTCGAAACTTTAGAGTGTTAGAGGAGTTAGGGGCGAGACCCTATAAGTTCAAGTGCCTTTATTATGTTTGGGTAAAGTCGGTAAAGAGAAGAACTTTATTCGCAATAAAAAATATGGTATAAGCTTCTCTTCTGTGCCAGCATAATTTGGCCAAATATCCGTTTTTTCCCAGTAGGAATCCATGCGGTAAGCTTAAGCACTTCTTCGGATGCCAATCATAGCAGAAAAAGATGAAGAGGATTGGTATTTGGTTTTATAGTTTGAAGTTTTCAGACTTCCAAAAACAGATTTTTTTAAGCTCGCTCGACCGTTTGAAGAGTATCGAAGAGGTTACACAAAATAGAAAGTAAAGCTCGTCGACTTACAAAGCTCTGGCGTTTAGAATTAATATCTATTTCTATACAACTCTTTACAGATACAAAATAACGGTCCTAGTCCGCTTAGTTTCTTCCACTTAATTGTTGATTTTCCTATTGGATTCAGCGGCGGCCAATATATCAGCAACTACTCAGCGCAAGCTTATTTCAAGGACCTTGAGTATTCGAGCTTAGATTTCAACAAATCTGCACCAGCGTCGCCACCAACATTGAACACTACCGAGATATTATACGTGAATCAAATACCCGTAAATCACACGACTTTTATCACTTGCCAATCGACCGAAAACTCCGAGACGAAAATGTCATGCGCCTTGAGTAATTTTCATCCGGCGAATGCATTGTTCTCTGGCGAGAATATCACATTGTTATTGAACTATGAAATGAACTGGAAAAAGGCTGAGAAACTGCTGCCAAGCAATAGTCAATACTTGGCCCATGTTGCAATGGTGAATTTGCAGACGGATATGCCGATAAATGGGTGAGTCATTATTTACTTGAATATATTGATTATATTACTTACTAATCTCTTTAATTTTATAGTAACTTAAGTATTAAACAGCATTTCAAAGGCGCCATCTTTAAGAAGGATGCTAAAAGAAATCTATTCTGGATATATTTGGGCGCCATAATTGGTGGTATACTTTTGCTTATTGGAATGATATTGCTGCTACGAAAGGTGAGCAAACTTGAAAAACTTTCTCCGTTCTGTTAGTCTTTGTCATACCTGTATGGTGGTGAATCGAACACACAAAGTGATAGGCACGAGTGAGAGAAGAGTACGCAGTTATAACTCATACCATAATAATAAGAAAATTTACATAAGAATTTTTGTTTAGTGTGAAAGTTTCTACTCTCAAACAAGGCGTGAGGAAAATGGCGAATTAAAGACGGCTTATGCCTCTTATAAAATATTTGTGATCATGTGAAATTCCTTAAGCGCATCCCAAACCTTCATTGATTAACAACAACTCTTTCTTTTTCTTATTTAAATATTTCTTGCTTCCAGCTGGGCTTCTTCAAACGTTTGACAAAGGAAGAAATGGAGAAGAATTTGATTGAAAAGCGTGAAAAAGCGCGCATGAAGGAGGATCTCGATGTGTGTGTGGCCGAAATAGAGGATGATTTAAGCAGTTCTTAGTGGTTTTGATTATTAAGACTTAAAATATTATTAAGTCAATTGTTGATCATATATGAAGATACACATTTGTTCAGGATTTTTTGTTAAATATAAGAGTATTAAATTCTCCAGAACTAAAATATACGCTGTAAGTTTTTTATAAATAGTTATAAATGAAATCAAGCTCCAAGAATTCAAATAGTAAAGCTTCAATAATCCTTAAGAAACTTCAAAGATGATCTTTCATTGCTCATTAAGTGATCAGACAGTCGTAACACCGCTGTAAGCTTATGTTGTATCCCAAAAGCTTTTGAGTTTTGAGGAATCTATACAGAGACGATCAATTATGTTATTTTTTACAATGGGTCCATAACTACATTCATGCGGTTTTTATGCCTCGAACTGGGTATATTAAGATTGCCACGAAGTTTGTAATACCCAGAAGGAGACATCCGAAGCTCTTTAAAAAATAGATGTATATGTAGAAATGGTCAGTAAGAAGAGCTGAGTCGATTTGGCTATGTCCCTATGTCAGCACGCCTGTTTGATCTCACTATATTTGATTTTTGATTTCATTCAAACCTAATGAATCTAGTTATAGACCCATTGTGTATAAATTATTTTGAGTGTACAAAATATATTACGGATCCTTGGGTAAGTGATCAGTGAATGCTCTTTATCGTGTATATTATCAGATTGACCGGCATTCTAAGATGCCTAATAATACCTGCTTCAACCGACTACTATAGATTTTCGAAATCCTATGGTATTGAAACTAAATTCAATCTCCAATATTGCCTTCCTTTCAAGAGAAAAGCGTAAAAATGGTGAGGTAAACAGGGACGCATTATTAGCATCTATACGAATGAGTCCAAACTAGATAATCGAGAGGGAGGTGGTGTCTTTTCAGCAAATTTAGATACCAAAGTCCCCTTCCGTTTACCAGACCACTGCATTGTCTTTCACAGCTGTTCATTTTTACATGCAATTTTTTTGGCGACAATCTTGCAACTATGCGAGACCGTCCTCAGTGGCAGCAATGGCAAGTTGTCGCCATTCCGACACAAGTTTTCCGAATGCCTTAGTCAGTCCGTTCGTTATACTAGCGCCTGCAAATGAGGTTGTCCGTCCGCTAATTTTCAGACACATGCACATCTACACCAAAAATAACTCTTAAAGACCTCACAGCAGTTCTAATCCCATTTCTTTACTCAAAACTACTTAATTAGACAAATTTTGATAATTTGTTCCATATTTTCCAATTCGACTCTTTCAAAATGAGTTTCTTTTACTTATGGTAACTGAGTGAAATGGTCCACCTCGCATCGCATTTTTGATGAAGCAACAAAAATGAATAAAAAAGCATTTCGTGCGTTAAGAAAAAATTGGTTTTTGGGGTAAAAATACTATTGAATTTGGGCTGTGCATCAGTGAAATCAATCGAGTCCAATCGATTGTCAGCCTGGTGGACTGCATATTAAGAAACGGTTCTCAAGCGTGGAAACGCAAAAAAATCGGCTGGCAAGGTTATGGCATCAGTCTTTTGGGATGCCCGTGGTATATTATTCATCGAATGATAAATGAGCCAGTTTTAATTCATTGCATTGTGTGTTTGACCATTCTACCATTCCCAATATTTAGCAATTTTATTATTTTTCAGGAAGGATCAGTTTGAAATTGTACGCATATATGTATTCATCGTTCCCGTTTAAATATTGTATTGCTCTGTGCAATGCTTCGAAAAGATTTCTGTATATCTCAAATTTTTTATCAACACTTCAGTTATGCCGCTATTTTTTTATGCCAGACCTTTTGCAATTTTAAATTGCCTGTCAAGATACCCCCTCCAATAGTTAGCAGGTATGAAAAAAATGTTATAGCTACCCATAGATGTATTGAATCACCCAATTTATTACTTAAGAACGAACTCTGTCCACAATATAAAAACTTGATCCACAGATGTCGCCTTTCACTTTGGCATCGTTTTGTTTAATGCACGTTTACGCCAATTTAAGGTTTGAATATTGGATACTGCGATGGTAGCGCCATCTATCGGTCAAACATTCCAAAATTAACAATTGATTAAAAATGAAAAAATAATTTAAAAAACATTTTCCAGTAGACCAAATTGTAAATCTAAACCATTCTCGAATCTTCTTGAACATACACACAAAATTTCATCAAAATCGGTCCATCCGTTTAGGAGCAGTTCAAATGCAAACACACGGTCAGAAGATTTATATATATAAAGATGTAAAGAAATTGAATTTTAAAAAATAAATAAAACAACAGTTTTTTTAAATTACCATATTTATTGATTGTTTGCATTCATCAATAGTTCAAAGATTGCTCGTCGTCTTAACTCCCTTTCATTGGAACGAGCACTCGATAAAGACTCGATAAAGATCAATGTCGTGCTCCGATTCATCAGATTGGCAATCAAAGTAATCAGCGCAGTAATGTCGCATGCCACTTGCATTTTTATTTGGAGCCTTAAGCTATTTAAACTACCAAATCTTTCGTTCGGCATTCCAATTCGAATTCTACATCGGCTGAATACTTTGTTAAAAAAATTCCATCCACGTATTCTATGTAGTTAGGTAACTCACTCCAAGTTTCAGAAACGAACTTTTTGCGTTCTTCGGTATTTGGCCAAAGGACATGTAAATACTGGTCCTTACATTTCAATAGCGTATTGAAGATGTGTTCGGTTAAATTCTAAAATAAAAAAACACGTTAATGTACATTGCGGAAAACTGACGAATTCTGATCTGAACGATACCACCATTACTGATTCCAAACACACGGCCTGCAACTTTTGACAGAGTGCCTTCTTGACCACTAGAACCTAAGCGATACAACACAATTGCTAGTTGGGTTTTAGTTGGAAATTGTTAGATCGAGTTTGGTTGAAAAGATCGTCTTCCTTTATCAGACCCAAAATAACATCGAAAGATGTCCAAGTGACACGTGTGATCTTCTTGAATTCGCTTTCAGTTCCCCATTAGATTTCATTTACAAAGACCCTGCACTTCGTACACTATTTTCAAATATCAATGGTACCATGTACCTGCATTCTTCACCTAAAGTCAATACATGCATCAAGTCCTCAAATGTTTCATCTTCTTTATTTTTACCCTCTTCTGCAAAACAAAAAATTTTGTCGTTTAAAATAAAAACAAATTAATTAGAATACATACCATTGTCTTCGCAAAAGAATTCAATAAGCCTTAAGTAATTTGATGCTGCTAATTCTAATAACTTTAAAGGTCTTGGCTTCTCACTCATTTTCGGCATTTTTATTCGTTGCAAATGAAAAACAGCTGAGTTTTAGCAATATTGCCACAGCGCGCCAAATTAACTTAAGTTGCTATTTTTCCTCTTTGCTATTGAGAATTGACATTTGTATATACTTACTTACAAATATTCATACGCCTGTATAAAAAATGAGAGCTAAGCAGCTTAAAACACAAAGCACAAAACATCAAATGTATATGTATGTGCACCAGGGAATCTATTGTGCTATCACAATCCTACAAACATAAATATGACTATAGACAAACAATGAAACATGCGTGAATGTGGCTACAAAATTTTTAAAAATATGAATGAAGCAAAAACAGCAACAACATACGTGTATCAAACTTTCTTTCCGCACAAGCGTCGCTGCCCACAAAGTACTTTTTTTTACTTTTGGCCAGATAAAATATAAAACCATGTTCTTCTGAATTCGGAAAGAAATGGCACAACAGTGGCAGCAGCTGAACAAAAACCACAAAACTATGAAAAATTCTCATTTTACCATTTGTTCCCATGGGAAAAAAAAAAAAATTAAAAATGTATCAAGATGCGAAGCTGGGCACTCATCGCGACTTTTCACACGATTAAGTTCTCTGTTTGCGATAGCGGTTCGATTTCGTGTGCCAACACAATAGCAAATAACAGAAAATTAGCAGCTCTCTTCATATATTGTATATGCGTTATGCTATTCTTTTTCATAGCGCTTTGAACTTTCGAGTGAAATCTTCTTATAATTTTTAATAAAGGCAGGAAATGTATCAAGGAAAAGAAGTGAAGTGTGGCAGACGCTTGAAGTGTTAGATGTAATATTTCCAAACCAAAAATTTTGAACAAATTTAAAGAAACATGCCCAAAATAGGCATCCTGCAGTGGAACTAGAGTACTTGTCCAAACAATTACGAACGAAATATTGAATATGATTCAATAAAAAAATATAATAATTTAAGTTTAATGTATATAGCATATAAAAAATTTATTTTTTCTAAAATACGCCAAATATTTATGTTTTTATTAATGATTAAAGTTAGAACTCTGGAAATTTTTTTTTTCGTTCGTAATTTATTCGACAAGTACCTGTAGTACCAGCTCCAACGTATATACATATGTAATATTTTAACATTTTTTAATATTTAATAATAATATTTTTAATATAAAGCAATTAACTGTTGCTCCACTAATAGAAACAAGCAATGCATACTACAGCTACTGCTGATTGGATTTATAAAGGGATCGTAAGTCAAATCCCATTCTAACATGGAAGGTCCAATAGATATTGATAATGACCCCGGCATTTCGAGACAAATTGTAACGGTGGCAGAGGGAAGAGTTGAAAGTAAGTTGGAGGCCGTTATAAGTTTAAAAATTACCAATAATCGCTTTAATTTTTAGCTACAACTTGTTTAAGGCAAACAACAATAACGGCGGATTTTGAGAGGGCGAATACAAACAAGAAGAAACGTTAGCTTCGGCTACACCGAAGCTAATATACTCTTCACAGGTGCATTCCTCTTATTAACTATGTGTTTAAGTAAATCTAAAGACGCAACCGGCCAGTGGTTTTCATACAAAGGAAAATATTTTACTAGTTGTTTTTAGCCAGGTTGTTTGCTAGAAACATTAAGGTTATTTAATTAGGAAATGGTTCTTTTAGACGTTTTGTATTGCGTTGTTATCCGACCTGCAAAATTTCTTCAACTATTTTAGAGAATAAACCAAGACGAAGTTGCAGAATATATCTCGTTAACTGAAAGCCTCCAATGCAATCATTTGACTCCGATTGTTTAGTTTGTATGGAAGTTATATGCTATAGTAATCCGATGTGAACAATTTCTTCGGAAATTACATTGTTGCCTTAGAAAATAATCTGTACCAAATTTCGTGAATATATCTTGTCAAATGAGAAAGGTTTCCATACAAAAACTTGATTCCGATCATTCAGTTTGTATGCAGTTCCGACAAATGAGCAGCTTCTTGAAGGGAAAATGCCGTTTGCAAAATTTCAAAACGATATCTTAAAAACTGAGTGAATAGTTCGTATATATACAGACAGATAGACGGGCATGGCTAAATCGACTCAGCTCAATATAATGATATTTTAAATATATACTTTATAGGGTTTCCGACGCTTCCTCCTGGGTGTTACGAACTTCATGGCAAACTTAATATACCCTGTTCAGGGTATAAAAATAAGTGAAGACTCCGAGTTCTGCATAACAATAGATTATTGGACATCGTGTAGCATCGTTAGCTTTATTGCCATCACAGCTAATTTGCTCAATGCAAAATTTGATATGTGCAGTATCTTATGGTACGAGTAATTTTGTCCAAAGACTGAATCGCAGACTTCAAAAAGATCAACAATACACTGACAATGGCTACATTTTTGGATCCGAAATTTAAAATATTTGTCTTTTCTGGGTCTACAGTAGCAGTTATTCTGAGAAACCGTCTTACTTCCGAGGTAAGTCGAGAAATCCAAAATCAGCAAAATGAGCAACTTACAGCCGCTGCGCCTTCTGTATCAATGGAGTAAATTAAATACAAGTATTGCCACAAAAAGACCTAAAAGTAATAGCACTTCGAGAGGGATTATAGAAGTTCAGAGGTATTTGGAAGATGAAGTCATCGGCCATTCGTTGCAATGGTGGTAAACAAATAGCATTGAAATCCCGTATCTGTCACCAATTGCGCGTGAAAATTTAGGATCAGTGCCTTGTGAAAGGTCATTATCTACGGCTGGAATGATAATAAGTGAAAGGCGGGCGCGTTTAAACGATGAAAAGGCTGATTTGCTAATATTTTTAAATACAAATGTCAAAAACATGTAATAATATAAGTCTAGTCGTTTTTAGAAATAATCAGAAGTTTCAGCTGCTTATGGAATAATTTAATTTGATTACATTTTGAATTTTATTTATTGTTATTTGAAAGCTTTTGTGTTGCAATATTCAAAAATATTTAATTAAAATATTTAATAACATTTAGTAATATTAAATGTAATACAATAATATATAAAAATTAATTTTAATAAAAATGAAGTTACTTTTACTTTTTTATATTTATTTATTTTTCATTAAGATGCTCTTCTATTTATTTCTGTTAACCGCAAAGCATTTAATTCGAACATGCTATAATTTAAAACCAGAATTGTAATTAATTTATTTAAGAAAAAATTATGGCAGCCGAGCTACACCAACTTTTGCGAAAATGTCGAGTTTTTGGATCCGTTTGAACGCACTGAGTGACATCAACTTGCCGCTAATAACGACAAAAGGTCTTCGTTTGAACGTCGATATTATTAGTTGAGATCGCAATAGCAATATAAAATCAAAGTGACACCCATAAAATGATACAAAACTCTTTTATTGGCACTCATTTTTTTCTCAAACACTGATTAGCAGAGATAAAGAGATGCGCAACCATCCTGTTATTAGAAATGAGAGACCCGCTCATCTACCCGATTTTGACAGTTGACTCGATGTGGTAGGTTTTGACGTTTCGCAACTGGAAGAAAAGATACGACCGGATTGAAATCCCGCGAAAATTATATTAGAATGGAGGAATTCGTAGCGGGGGTCGTTTCTTCGAAGAAAAAATAATCAGTGTAAAATGGTAAGTGATAAATGCAATATAGTGATTTTTAAGTTTCCAAACGAGGGAACGGATCTCGAACGATAAGTAATATAAAGACTATAAGTAGTGCAATAAGGGTCCAAATACTTAAAAAAACCCCGGTGTTAAAATTTTTTTTAAGAAACAGAAAAAGTGTAACAGAATGATCGTTACTTTTCGATATTTCGAAATTTTATGTTTTTATACGAGTATATTACTAGAGCACCCGTCCACGCTTCACTGTGGCTGATACATAGATAATACTACTACCATCTACATATATGATTTCTATTAGTTGGATTATAACTATTAGTTAATGAGATATAATATTTTGTGAAGCAACTTGTGTTAGTTTACAAAAAAATGGATCATAAAGCATTTCGTGTGTTAATAAAGCATTTGGCTTTTTGGGGAAAATACTGTAGAATTTGGGTTCAGGGAAATCCACCGTTGAAAAGATATTTGCTAACCTGGAAACAGGCGAAATGAGCAAAGTAGGTGCATCGCAAGTTCATAATCCAACAAAAACAACGAATAACTGATTCCGAGAAGTGTGTAAGTGCTCTCTAATCGGAATAAAGACGAAATTTTTCGTCAGTGATAGAAACATAGCTCCATCATTTCCCACTGGAGCCCAATCGACAGTCATTGTAGTGCACTGCACATGATGAACCTGATGAACCGGTTCTCAGGCGTGGAAAAACGAAAAAGGCGGCGGGAAAGGTTATAACATCAGTCTTTTGGGATGCTCGTGGTATAGTACATACTCAACGACTGATTACTGAGCCATAGAGCCATATACAATAAATGTAAATATAATTTTTGTATTTATGAGTTGTATTAAATTTTGACATAAAGAGATAAAAACTATACAATGTCTTTACCCTGGTTCTAAGCTGCCTCTCCACCAATTTTCAGCCAAATCGGTTTAGCCGTTCTTGAGTTATAAATGGTGTAACTAACATCAACTTTCTTTTATATATGTAAGTATGTTTATAGATTTTTCTTTTAAATACATTCTTGAAGCTGACGAAACAACTAAAAATATTTTTGATTGCGAGCGACATTTTTCAACAAAAAGCCCCTTGAAAAGCGAATGCGTTCGATATAAATCTTAAAGTTGAGTCTACATTTGACGTCCCAAATTCTTATTTAGAAGAAACAATTTTATTGTCCCCTTGTTGAAGAAGCTGTCTCAAATGCACACAGTGCATCGAGGCGGATTTTACCAATTATTGAAGGGAAAACTGATGATGGAATTATGGAGCTGCTTCCATTTTTTGTGGAGGATATAACTCTAACTCTTTATTTTGATTAGGCCGCGGAAACAGGTAGGGGTCTGACAGCAAATACAAAGAGGAAGAAGAAAATGGAAGTTAAATTCGCGTCTTAAGTACTGAGTAATTCGGTCGCTTCCGGTATGGTTGTGCTGGAATCTGGTACCAGAGATAACCATAATTTAGCCCTCAGCGAAGTCGATCAGCCTCAACCCATTTGGGGATGTTTCCTCGTGGAGGCTGAATTTACCGATTGTTGCACCAAAGATATCTTCTTTGCCCACCCTGGAGTTAAAGTCGCCAAGTACAATTTTGATATCGTGGCGGAGACAGCTCCCATAGATTCGCTACAAACGCTCATAGAAGGCATCTTTGGTCACATCGTTCTACTCTTCAGTAGGGGCGTGGGCGAAAATTAGCAATATGTTGAAGAACCTCGCTTTGATTGGGATTGTGGCTAGACGTCCATCCACTGGAGCGAATGATATTACTCGGCGACGGAGACTCTGTCCCACAAATCCCACACCAAACTTGAGCTCCTTTATATGGTCACTGTAGTAAATGCCATAAGGACCTACTCGTCTCAGTCCTTGTTCCGTCCATCGCATTTCTTGGATGGCGATCAGAAAACTTTCGTGATTTTCTACACATGACTCCATCCTCCCATCCAGTTGTAGTTGTATATAAGGTGCATTTCAAAATAAACAGGATTTTTTGAATCTAGCGCCCCCTGATGGCGCCATGTCGACAGATGCGTTAGAATCTGCTGTCTGTAACGATTGTCCAGAATTTCATGACACTTCATTGATTGGAAGTGAAGTTACAAAAATATCCTTTACAATAGTGTGACTGGTGACGAAACGTGATGTTTTCAAATATGATCCCGAAACGAAACGGCAGAGTGATGAATGGAAGGCACCGGACGAGCCGAAACAAAAAAAAATTGCACATATAGAAGTCAAAAGTGAAGACAATGCTGGTTTGTTTTTATGATTCCAAGGGCATTGTCCACAAAGAATTTTTTTCCACCCGGCTAAATCGTTAATGCGGTTTTCTACCATGGAGTCTTGAAGCGTTTGGTGCGCCGTATTCGACGTGTTCGGCCCGAATATCGCGAAGATGAAAGTTGGCGTTTGTTGCACGGTAATGCGCCTTCTCATCGATCGACGCTTGTGATTGATTATTTAACCAAAAATCACATTTTAACCATTAACCACTCCCCATATGGCACTGTGCGACTTCATCCTTTTCGGAAAAATGCAATTTCCCATGAAAGGAAAGCGTTACACAGACGTAGAGGCCATTCAAAAGACTTGCTCCGTCATACTGGCGGCTATACCGCCCAACGAGCTAAAAACACTCGTTTTACATGCTTTGGGCAGTGCAAAAGCTGTCTTGAAACAGAAGGAGACTATTTTGAATAAAATAAATTGATTTTGCCGAAAAAACCATTTGTTCTTTGTTTTTTTAATTCCTGTTTACTTGTATTAGAAGCGACTTCTTAAATTATAAAATTAACAAGTTTTTGTTTCTCAGAAGTGTGTGGCATTTTAATAATAAAGTCGTTAATATTTCGTTATTTTTTTTATTATAATAGTCATTCACAATAGCTTTGCACAATAGTCATTCACAATAAATTGACCGAATCAGCTGTTCATATATCACTAGATTCTGCAATGCGTGCAACCCCCCTTATGTGTTTCGCATATGAAGGATTTTTTTTAAATAGCTTCAAAATTGAAGCATGGATATAACATTTTCGAGTTAATTTAAAATCCAAATTTATCTTCGGCTTCTTGTTTCTTCTCTTTAATTGTGTTTTGTTGTTTAAAGCTGGCTTCTGGCAAACTTTATTGTAGTGAATATATATATAAATATTATTTTAAGTTATAGCAATTTAGTATATATTTGTGATATTTTTTATGAATTGTTTTGGTTTCTCATGTTTATATATAGTATATAGGGTAGTCGAAAAAGTCTTTTCGTATTTTGTCAATAGATGTCGTGGCGTTCTTATATCTCCAGTGCCACCAATCACATTGTGTCATACCATACACAAGTAGTTGTGGAAAGGTGAGATCTTAAGCTTCATTTAACCAAAAAAATGAGTTCGGAAAAGTTAGAGCTGTTCAGAAATTAATGAAAATAATGAAGAAATTCGCTATATTTTGAAATTTTCGTAAAAAAATGTTTGACGCTTACGGACACGATGCTGTATTAGTTCGTGTAGCACAACAATGGTTCGCTCGCTCGCTTCCGTTCTGGAAATTTCGATTTATACTGATGGAATAAAGTCTTTAGCGGAAAAATGGCAAAAAGTGGTCGACCAATAAGTTGAAGTGTGATTCGAAACACGAAAAGACTTTTTCGACAATCCTTTGTTACCTACGACTTATTTTATTTATTTTGTACTTATATATGTATATATTTTATGTTGTATAGTGAGGAAGCGGGCACCCAAAAATAATATCGATAACGCGCTTTTTGCACACCTCAGTGGTAGTGGGGAAATTGCAAAAAACCCAAAAGTTATTTATAAAATGCCCGATCTGATATTTTTCAGCAGTGACATCATTGGCAAATATTATAAAAAAAATGTGAGTTCTGACAGCTGTGTCTCTCGAATCAAAGAGTGCGATAAGTGATTTAAAAATAGCAAACACTGGAAGCACAGATATATAGAAAAATTGTTCATCACTTATTACCGGGCGAAAAGATCACTTTGAAATAGGAAATGAACTTGAAAAGTGCTGTGAAACTGCTGCCGGGCAATAACCAATATTTGAAGACGGATGTACCACTAAATGGGTGAGTAATTATATACTTGAATAAAGTAATTATATTGTACTTACTAATTTCCTTAAATTTCTAGTATCTTAAGTACGGGGCGTTCCAGTGGCAGAGGCTTTGCGCGGTTTGTTAAACAATACCCAGTTTTGGGTGCCATAATTAGTATTATACTCCTGCTTGTTGGAATATTATCGTGTCTAAAAAAGGTGAGCAGATTTAATACAACTGGCTTTGGGCTTTCAAGTCTATTATCTCCTGTTCTTTTTCTGCAATTAATTTCATTAATAATGAAATTTGGTTTATCGCATTGTCAAGTTGTTTTTGGCATTTTCGATGACTCAAGGATCCATCACAGAAATATGTTGGGGTTTTTTGTTTCCCTAAACGAAATATGAAATTCCTCTTTCTGTGTAACAAAATCCACAGAGCCTAATTGAATGCCCCCGTCATTTGCGTCCGTCTGCTACCTATTTCAGAAGACACTGAATTATTTTTTGCAGTAACACCTACTATGAAGGCGTTCAAATTACTATCGGGGATTGACCCTTGACTTAAACGTAATTTGTTCCTCATGCGGAATATCTTCCTTTCTGATCTATAAGTGACCACCAAAAGTTATATTCATTTTCCACGCCTTTGAAAAGTTTTAATACATTTAAGTAATAATGGTTAGTATAAAACAAACAACAATTTTGGTTAGTTGTTTTTTTTTTTAATTGTAAAATTAAGAAAATACAAAATAAAAAAATTAAAACACATGAAAGGAATTAAATTAATGCATGAAATGGACCAACCTTTTGCGACATCACTTAGAACGTCGCCGAAATTTTTAATAAACTATTTGTAACTTTATTTTATATTATTTATATTAATATATTATACAAAAAAACTTAATTTTTATGGTTTAAAAACTATCTATTATCTATGACTATTTTTTATAGTTTGAACAAAATGAATTATCTTACGTCCTTTTTTTGTTAATACTACTATATCTACCTTCCCAACACTATTGATGACACAATTTAGCAAATAAACACGTCTTCTTATTCCTTCCACTCTTTTGGTACAAATATACTATGCTTACTTAAAGTTTTTTAATATTGGATAGTCATTACTAGTATATAAAATGTGTTTAGCGTATAAGTTTGTATTTTCTAATCAAATCGTATCTTCAATTTCAGCTCCAACATTTATATGTGCTGTTATATGTATACATATATAAACTACGATAATTGAAAATATGTACATACCATTTAATAATCTCGAACCCCATTTTTTGGTTTTTCCATCGCGCTAAAAAAATTTTAACATTATTCCCATCCTGAAAAGAAAAAGTACATAAATCGAATTTGCATTGGTGGAAATTGGGGCTGCCAGAACATAAGCGAAAAAAGCGAACCAAGAGATTTGTGCTATATGCTACTCGAAATAACTGATACCTTTGATGCATCGTATAGTATAACAGTAATGCGGGGCCAAAAATGATTTTTATTTTATTTTTCTTAGTTTACCATGAAAACTCATCCGACATGATTCACTGGTGGTGTCGTGTGGGACATTTTTTTTTCCTTTGAAATTTTTTTATAAAAAATTTCAAAATATAGCGAATCACACTTTCTTCATATGGAATTTTCACACATTTGTTGAACATTTTTTTTGGCTGTAAACTTTCAAGTTCAACTTCTTCGAATTCAACCACAGTTTAATGCTTTTTTTGGTTAAGATGAATTGCTTAAAGCATCATTCACATTTTTCCCAAAACATTTTTTATTAATGGTATCATAAAAAATTCATTGCAATGCGTGTGGCAGCACTGGATGTTAAAATTTATTAATTTTATTGTTTGTTTTCATTACGTTGAAAGCTTAAGTCATTCTATCTATCGACTCTTAGCGACTCTAATTTTTTTTTAAATGAAATACCTTTTTCTTAAGCTTAGTTCCTAACTAAGAAACTTTTACTTTGAAAAAATGGACGTGATTTTATTTATGTGTCGCTCTTTATACAATACGAGTATATAAAAAACATGCCAAGAGTTTGGGTTCTCAGACTTAGATATATATTTAATTCTGTGTTAATCTTTCTTACAGAAAGTCTTTTAGGGTCTTTTCGTTAGAATAATAACACATGTTCAGTAGCATTGACTTTGTAATAATATCAATATAGGTTCACAGGTCGTACCCTAACGTTCAGCCTCAACAGCTTTATGACCGCTTATAATAAAAGCACTTTGTCGCTATTCTAAGTTTGAGTTTTTTGGAATTTGTTGCAGCTTGAGAGTTGCCATACAGATATACGACGTTTCTCCCAAGTAAGCCTTCTACATCTAGGTGATGGCAAATATATGAAATGTTTTCCAAGTCAATCGCTACCAAGAGTGAGAGTTCAAAGTTTTTTTAAATCTCTAAACCAATTAAAACTGATATGGTTTTCATTACACATAAAAAAAAATTTTAACTAAAATTGTATTCCGTAGAAGCCTATCCTGAATAAAAAAAGCAAATTTTGTGAACCACTTTTTTATAATTTTTTTTTTGTTGGACTTTAAGAAACTTTGTATTGGTGGAAAAATTGTAAACCTATTTTGTATCGTTAAATTTTCCTATAAGAATAAGTGTTGATCATTCATATGTTGTGTACATTAAAAATCCAAAAAAAAGTTAAATTTTTGAAATAACAAAGAGAGATGATTATATGTATTTATAATGCACAGAATTTGTTTTTAGAAGTCGTGAATATGTATTGGTAAACCTTTGAACATGAATGGCCCCTATAGTATACATACATATATCATATAAATACAGTTCACCCAAGTAGCCCTAAAAAATACCTAATATTGCACATAAAATAATCTGAAATTAATTTTATACACGCCAATTCTCGTTCTAAAGGGAATTTGTAAAACGATTCAGTTCCAGCACATCATATATACTAAAGATTTCGGCATTCTTCTGTGGACACACAACTCTTCAAAATCTTCTATACAAACGGCGGACTTACAATTTGTTTATTTATTTTCAAACCCAAGTAGTTTTCTACACATAATCATGGTTAAAACCAATATTTTGGGAAAAATATGTATAATAAAATGTGCAAAAAAGATGGAATTTCTTTTGTGTTTTGTTTTATTTTGGCAACACTGTAGAATGCTTTGTAAAAATGTGGCGTAACTTAAATCGTACAGCTGATTACAAATTTGAAAACGATTTCGGGGAACCCCACGAGTTGTTTAGAATTGAATGTTGGTACGGATATTGCCTTTTAGTTATTACAGTAATAGTTTTGAATCTTTCAATGTGTTTTCAGCATTTAAATTTTGTAAAAATAAGACAAACACCTACCAAAGGATCTCGATTGGTAATACATCGTCATAAAAGAGCAAACAGTTTTGCAGAAAATTCGCAGAATGAACAAACCTGCAGCATTTTTATCACTTTCTGTGTGATCGTGTACGATTTGAGTGACACTCACTGAACATTAATATAATATTATTTATACATATTGTAAATTATACACATTATACATATTACCATTTTATAGCCCAGTTGTAATAAGCAGCGTGCCAATCGTTTTTCGTCTTTTAGCAATTTGCGCCAATTCGAGAAACTAAGTGCGGCAAGGTCCGTTAGGTATGCTTTCTTATGACCATTTCTACGAAAGAAGCTGATGCACGCTTCCTTATCAGTTCTTCGGCCGTCGTATTTGAATAGCTCGGCTGGCAATCCATCGGCCTCCGTCGCTTTGTTGTTCTTCAAACGTTTAGTTGCTATTCGAAATTCTTCATGGTCGGGAAATGAAATGCCCGCTCCATCGTCATCGATTTGGAACTCGGGTTCGACTTCTCCTGGCGTTATGCATTCACTGTAATTCATTCAGGCTGTAGAAGTGTTCTCTCCATAATTTTAGTATGCTCTGGGCATCTGCTACTATATCATCTTTGGGGGTTCTACAAGAGTATGCTACGGTCTTGAAACCTTCTGTTAGTCGCCGTATTTATTTTTGTAGAATTTACAAGCATTACCCTTCGGCCAGCCTCTCTCATTTATGTGTCTGCAAATGCGTTTCTTCAACTCTCGGTATCTATGTTATTCCGCAAAGGTTGTCGATTGTAACGTTGCGAATGCAGTCTGTTTTCTCTCCGCTCTTTGCACTCCTCAATCATACCAGGTTTCTGAAAACCAATGGTTTCCTTTGTTACCCTTTTCCTTTGTACGTAAGAAGCTTGAAATAGCATCCCACATTTCCTGTATACTGAGTTGCACGAACCTTCCTTGTATTTTTTGACGTGTGTTTTTTGCTGCACAGAGCCGGGTGCGAATTTTGGCTGCAACAGGATAGTGGTCTGAGTCAACGTTTGGACCTCGGAGCGTACGCACGTCTAAAATTCCGGAGACGTATCTTCTGTCTATCACAACATGATCCATTTGGTTAGTGGCTTTCCGATCCGGAGACAGCCAAGTAGCTTGATGACTATAAATACTGCTAGTCAAGAAATACACAATTCCGAATAAGAAACATATGTAGATACATATGTACTCTTGGGATCTACTATGAGTAAACATTGTGAAATATACTTGTAGATAGTTTTTATGGTGAAATATTTTCTATTAAAATTGTAAATTTATAATTAACCTTGATATAATATAAATTTCAAAACATTTCGAAACTCTTCTCTATATCTATTATTTATTTCTTTATGACAATACGTGATTTTATTTATATAAGTAGACTATGTTTAAAATTTTCCACAAAATCATTAAAAACCATATTTTTTATTCAAACTTTACAGTGCGGTTGCTGCGACGAACCCGAGAAAGAACAAATGAATGCCGTGGTGCATCAAGATGCAACGTATCCGACACAAAATTCGGACCCAGAAGCGCAGAATCTGAACACTTTCCCGACACAAAATGCGGACCCAGAAGCTCAAAATCGGAACACAATTCACGAATGATCTCTTTAGTGTGTGCCACTTTATGACCAAACATTGTTGAAATCCAATAAAAACTGTTCAACCCCCTAGCTACCAAATATTTAGACCATGGTAACTATAGTTGACTTTTGATCGAAAATGTGAAATTAAGGGATAATCTTTCTTTTATAATGGGATGTCTGTATGTTAAAAATGGGTTGAATCGGACCAATACTTTCCTTAGCACGCATATACCTAATATAAAGATTTCGAACTTCCGGGTGATT